>NC_092103.1:46926161-46983661 GCF_045679555.1 Salvelinus alpinus | reverse complement strand
CCTAAGACAAATGTCAAACAAAAAACATAAGCAGCAAAACAACCCAGAGCTACGATATGAATACTTTGAAACTCTGAAACAGTATAAACATACACTGAAACGCAAGAAACTGAATTATACCAACAAGACACTGATCCTCCATTCACTTTACTACCACTGATCCCCCATTCACTTTACTACCACTGATCCTCCATTCACTTTACTACCACTGATCCTCCATTCACTTTACTACCACTGATCCTCCATTCACTTTACTACCACTGATCCCCCCCATTCACTTTACTACCACTGATCCTCCATTCACTTTACTACCACTGATCCTCCATTCACTTTACTACCACTGATCCCTACATTCACTTTACTACCACTGATCCCTCCATTCACTTTACTACCACTGATCCTCCATTCACTTTACTAACACTGATCCCCCCCATTCACTTTACTACCACTGATCCTCCATTCACTTTACTACCACTGATCCTCCATTCACTTTACTACCACTGATCCTCCATTCACTTTACTACCACTGATCCTCCATTCACTTTACTACCACTGATCCTACATTCACTTTACTACCACTGATCCTCCATTCACTTTACTACCACTGATCCCCATTCACTTTACTACCACTGATCCTCCATTCACTTTACTACCACTGATCCTCCATTCACTTTACTACCACTGATCCTCCATTCACTTTACTACCACTGATCCTCCATTCACTTTACTACCACTGATCCCCATTCACTTTACTACCACTGATCCTCCATTCACTTTACTACCACTGATCCTCCATTCACTTTACTACCACTGATCCTCCATTCACTTTACTACCACTGATCCTCCATTCACTTTACTACCACTGATCCTCCATTCACTTTACTACCACTGATCCTCCATTCACTTTACTACCACTGATCCTCCATTCACTTTACTACCACTGATCCTCCATTCACTTTACTACATGATTCTATGTGTGTTATTTCATAGTTTTGATGTCTTCACTATTATTCTACAATGTAGAAAATAGTACAAATAAAGAAAAACCCTTGAATGAGTAGGTGTTTCCTACCTTTTGACTGGTACTGTATATATACATTTAGCTTGCTGGCGTTAGCTAGCTAAACAGTTAGTGTTGTCACTAGCATAACAGGCTAGCTAGCTAGCTTAATTTCTACCTTGTTTGCCATGGCATAGGCTATTAGCTAGGTAGCTAACCAAGCAAACCAGACAACAGGTAGCTTGCTAGCTAGCTTTCCATTTCAAGCTAAATACATGGCTCTGAGTCTGGCTGGCACTGGCAGGAGTATGGGGTAACATTAGCTACAGCATGGTGAGGGTGAATTACATTCTTCAACATCTTGCTTGCTAGCTAGCAACATTAGCGAAGCTAGCTCCACAGTTACATATTGGCTACCTAGCAACATGACATAATTTCAGGCCAGCCCAACCTGGGTTGACTTCAAAGTGCCAATGGACACAGGGTTTAGTAGTTTGGCTAATTTCAGTTTATGTGACAAAACAAGCCATTATATAGTGTAGAGAATCATGATACCATCGAAACCGCTGTGAAATATATTTTCCATAACCAAAAATATTATATTTTCAGCTGTTTGAAGCTTGTGTACAAATACTAAGGTAAAGGACACAAAAACAAAACTTAAAAACGGGAAGCATAGAAATCGTGTACATAGAACAGATCAACTGCTTCTTAGACGTGTTTTCAATGATAATGACATATCTATAAATCACATTTCTATGTGCATTTTGTCAGGTTGCCCAAAAAGTGACATATTGCAGCTTTAAACAAACAATAATTTTAGAGAACAAACTTAATTTAATCCCAAACTGCACAGCCAAAGAATTTTCTCTGCAGCTCTGAAAGTCTTCATAAGAACTGTAATTAACAGCTGCATTAATGGCAGTGAATAGGGAACGATTTAGAAAGGTAGAGAGTGGGAGAGAGAGAGGGAGAGAGAGAGAGGGAGTGAGAGGGTGGAGAGAGTGAGAGAGAGAGAGAGAGAGAGAGAGAGAGAGAGAGAGAGAGAGAGAGAGAGAGAGAGAGAGAGAGAGAGAGAGAGAGAGGTGATCTTGCTTAAGGTTTCATTTGAAATTGTTAGATCATTTCAAATTTCAAATGTTTGTTGTGGTTTCAAAACCAAACCCCTCGGTTCGTACTCTACGCTGATATGTGTCCGAGAGACAGGGATATGTCCAATTGTGATCTTCAAATGGCATTCATCAGGCCAGGCTAGGAGATTCTGACAAACACTGAACACAGTAAGGAGGCAATTATGTATGCATGATTTAATCTGCAACTCATTAATATGCAAATGTATTCATATGTTAGTTACTAAATTAAAAATGCAAAGCAGGCCTTATGGTGATTCTGTGATTTCGGCACAAACAGAACATTTGAAAATAAAAAGAAGTGGGGAAAAAAGAACATCCTAAAGTTTGAAGTCTTTTACTTCAGGAGACCTGTTGCATTACAAGAAGCCCTATATTATTCTGGATCAATTCATGTCTAGATATGTGTGTGTTGTGTTTCTCTGAACAGTGATTGGAATCATGTTGTTCAGAGAGGACGGTGCTTGGATCTGAGACAACAATAGAAGCCAGAGTAGAAAAGCCTTAATCTGAGTCTACTGTGTGTGTGTGTGTGTGTGTGTGTGTGTGTGTGTGTGTGTGTGTGTGTGTGTGTGTGTGTGTGTGTGTGTGTGTGCAGTATCAGATGCATTTCAAATGGCTAAGATCCTCACTTCTGTCTCATTAGCACCAAGGCAACGTATGTTTCCGTCTGTCTGTCTGTCTGTCCCTCCCTCCCTTCCTCCACCCAACTTCCCACCTATCTATCTATCTATCTATCTATCTATCTATCTATCTATCTATCTATCTATCTATCTATCTATCTATCTATCTATCTATCTATCTATCTATCTATCTATCTATCTATCTATCTATCTATCTATCTATCTATCTATCTATCTATCTATCTATCTATCTATCTATCTATCTAACTGTCTGCTTCGTTCCCCTCCACCGCCAGGGAGAGAGAGCCGTGAATGCTCTAAGGCTGGGTTAGGTGGGGGTCGGGTTGGGCTGGCTTAGGTGGGGGTTGGGCTGGGTTAGGTGAGGGTTGGGCTGGGTTATGTGGGGGTTGGGCTGGGTTAGGTGGGGGCTGGGTTAGGTGGGGGTTGGGCTGGGCTGGGCTGGGCTGGGTTAGGTGGGGGTTGGGCTGGGTTAGGTGGGGGTTGGGCTGGGCTGGGTTAGGTGGGGGTCGGGCTGGGCTGGGTTAGGTGGGGGTTGGGCTGGGTTAGGTGGGGGTTGGGCTGGGCTGGGGGTTTGGGCTGTGTTAGGTGGGGGTTGGGCTGGGTTAGGTGGGGGTCGGGCTGGGCTGGTTTAGGTGGGGGTTGGGCTGGGTTAGGTGGGGGTTGGGCTGGGCTGGGGGTTTGGGCTGGGTTAGTTGGGGATTGGGCTGGGTTATGTGGGGGTTGGGCTGTGTTAGGTGGGGGTTGGGCTGGGTTATGTGGGGGTGGGCTGGGTTAGGTGGGGGTTGGGCTGGGCTGGGTTAGGTGGGGGTTGGGCTGGGCTGGGCTGGGTTAGGTGGGGGTTGGGCTGGGTTATGTGGGGGTGGGCTGGGTTAGGTGGGGGTTGGGCTGGGTTAGGTGGGGGTTGGGCTGGGTTAGGTGGGGGTTGGGCAGGGTTAGGTGGGGGTTGGGCTGGGCTGGGTTATGTGGGGGTTGGGCTGTGTTATGTGGGGGTTGGGCTGGGTTAGTTGGGGGTTGGGCTGGGTTGGGGGTTTGGGATGGGTTAGGTGGGGGTTGGGCTGGGCTGGGCTGGAAGCTGGGCTGCGTTAGGTGGGGGTTGGGCTGGGTTATGTGGGGGTTTGGCTGGGTTAGTTGGGGGTTGGGCTGGGTTAGGTGGGGGTTGGGCTGGGTTAGGTGAAGGTTGGGCTGGGTTAGGTGGGGGTTGGGCTGGGCTGGGCTGGGTTAGGTGGGGGTTGGGCTGGGTTAGGTGGGGGTTGGGCTGGGTTAGGTGGGGGTTGGGCTGGGTTAGGTGGGTGTTGGGCTGGGTTAGGTGGGGGTTGGGATGGGTTGGGATGGGTTAGGTGGGGGTTGGGCTGGGTTGGGATGGGTTAGGTGGGGGTTGGGCTGGGTTAGTTGGGGGTTGGGCTGGGCTGGGTTGGGGGTTTGGGATGGGTTAGGTGGGGGTTGGGCTGGGTTAGGTGGGGGTTGGGCTGGGCTGGGTTGGGGGTTTGGGATGGGTTAGGTGGGGGTTGGGCTGGGCTGGGCTGGAAGCTGGGCTGCGTTAGGTGGGGGTTGGGCTGGGTTATGTGGAGGTTTGGCTGGGTTAGTTGGGGGTTGGGCTGGAAGATGGGCTGGGTTGGGTGGGGGTTGGGCTGGGTTAGGTGGGGGTTGGGCTGGGTTGGGTGGGGGTTGGGCTGGGTTAGGTGGGGTTGGGCTGGGCTGGGTTATGTGGGGTTGGGCTGGGCTGGGTTAGGTGGGGGTTGGGCTGGGCTGGGTAGGGCTGGTTCTCTGTCAGGCCTTCTCTCAATAAAGCTGATTGAGAACACAATGGGAAATGCTATATTATCTCTCTCTAACTCTCTCTCTCTCTCTCTCTCTCTCTCTCTCTCTCTCTCTCTCTCTCTCTCTCTCTCTCTCTCTCTCTCTCTCTCTCTCTCTCTCTGTCTCTCTCTCTCTCTCTCTCTCTCTCTCTGTCTCTCTCTCTCTCTCTCTCCAGCGGGGGAAAAGGAAACAGACGGTTCACTCTGATGGTCACGTTGGTCCCTGACAGCTCTCCTTGGCAACGCCCTCTCTGGTCTACCGAATACCTGTCCAAATCTCACCAAGCACCATAGATGATGCCACATTTCAGAAAAACAAAAGAAGTATGTGTGTGTGTGTGTGTGTGTGTGTGTGTGTGTGTGTGTGTGTGTGTGTGTGTGTGTGTGTGTGTATGTGTGTGTGTGTGTGTGTGTGTGTGTGTGTGTGTGTGTGTGTGTGTGTGTGTGTGTGTGTGTGTGTGTGTGTGTGTGTGTGTGTGTGTGTGTGTAGGGGGGGGGGGAGTAGCTTGTAAACAAAGAGACTGAGTAAACATAGTTCTGGCTGGTTGAATTAAATTCCGGCCAACTGACATTTCACTTTACATTCAGGAAAAAGCGAATAAAACAATTGAACTAAATGCATCATCGAAAGTTCCTAGAGAAGACTATGAACCAAGACAGTCATAGAAGTGTCTGAGGATGTGCAATAAAGACTATGAACAAAGACAGTCATAGAAGTGTCTGAGCATGTTCAATAAAGACTATGAACAAAGACAGTCATAGAAGTGTCTGAGGATGTGCAATAAAGACGATGAACAAAGACAGTCATAGAAGTGTCTGAGGATGTGCAATAAAGACTACGAACAAAGACAGTAATAGAAGTGTCTGAGCATGTTTAGAAGTGTCTGAGTGTCTGAGCAGTAATAGAAGTGTCCAGACCCAGTGTATCTATCCAGATCCAGTGTATCTATCCAGACCCAGTGTATATATCTAGACCCAGTGTATATATCCAGACCCAGTGTATCTATCTAGACCCAGTGTATCTATCTAGACCCAGTGTATATATCTAGACCCAGTGTATCTATCTAGACCCAGTGTATCTATCTAGACCCAGTGTATATATCTAGACCCAGTGTATATATCTAGACCCAGTGTATATATCTAGACCCAGTGTATCTATCTAGACCCAGTGTATCTATCTAGACCCAGTGTATATATCTAGACCCAGTGTATCTATCTAGACCCAGTGTATCTATCTAGACCCAGTGTATCTATCTAGACCCAGAGTATCTATCTAGACCCAGTGTATCTATCTAGACCCAGTGTATCTATCTAGACCCAGTGTATCTATCCAGACCCAGTGTATCTATCTAGACCCAGTGTATCTATCTAGACCCAGTATGTCTATCTAGACCCAGTGTATATATCTAGACCCAGTGTATATGTCCAGACCCAGTGTATCTATCTAGACCCAGTGTATCTATCCAGACCCAGTGTATCTATCTAGACCCAGTGTATCTATCTAGACCCTGGATGTCTATCTAGACCCAGTGTATATATCTAGACCCAGTGTATATATCCAGACCCAGTGTATCTATCTAGACCCAGTGTATATATCTAGACCCAGTGTATCTATCTAGACCCAGTGTATCTATCTAGACCCAGTGTATCTATCTAGACCCAGTGTATCTATCCAGACCCAGTGTATCTATCTAGACCTAGTGTATCTATCTAGACCCAGTGTATCTATCTAGACCCAGTGTATCTATCCAGACCCAGTGTATCTATCTAGACCCAGTGTATCTATCTAGACCCAGTGTATCTATCTAGACCCAGTATGTCTATCTAGACCCAGTGTATCTATCCAGACCCAGTGTATCTATCTAGACCCAGTGTATCTATCTAGACCCAGTGTATATATCCAGACCCAGTGTATCTATCTAGACCCAGTGTATCTATCCAGACCCAGTGTATCTATCTAGACCCAGTGTATCTATCCAGACCCAGTGTATATATCTAGACCCAGTGTATCTATCTAGACCCAGTGTATCTATCTAGACCCAGTGTATATATCTAGACCCAGTGTATCTATCTAGACCCAGTGTATATATCTAGACCCAGTGTATCTATCTAGACCCAGTGTATATATCTAGACCCAGTGTATCTATCTAGACCCAGTGTATATATCTAGACCCAGTGTATCTATCTAGACCCAGTGTATCTATCTAGACCCAGTGTATCTATCCAGACCCAGTGTATATATCTACCCAGTGTATCTATCCAGACCCAGTGTATATATCTACCCAGTGTATCTATCCAGACCCAGTGTATCTATCTAGACCCAGTGTATCTATCTAGACCCAGTGTATCTATCCAGACCCAGTGTATATATCTACCCAGTGTATCTATCCAGACCCAGTGTATCTATCTAGACCCAGTGTATCTATCTAGACCCAGTGTATATATCTAGACCCAGTGTATCTATCTAGATCCAGTGTATCTATCTAGACCCAGTGTATATATCTAGACCCAGTGTATATATATAGACCCAGTGTATATATCTAGACCCAGTGTATCTATCTAGACCCAGAGTATCTATCTAGACCCAGTGTATATATCTAGATCCAGTGTATCTATCTAGACCCAGTGTATCTATCTAGACCCAGAGTATCTATCTAGACCCAGTGTATATATCTAGACCCAGTGTATCTATCCAGACCCAGTGTATATATCTAGACCCAGTGTATATATCTAGACCCAGTGTATCTATCTAGACCCAGAGTATCTATCTAGACCCAGTGTATCTATCCAGACCCAGTGTATATATCCAGATCTATCTAGACCCAGAGTATCTATCTAGACCCAGTGTATATATCTAGACCCAGTGTATCTATCCAGACCCAGTGTATATATCTAGACCCAGTGTATATATCTAGACCCAGTGTATCTATCTAGACCCAGAGTATCTATCCAGACCCAGTGTATATATCTAGACCCAGTGTATATATCTAGACCCAGTGTATCTATCTAGACCCAGAGTATCTATCTAGACCCAGTGTATCTATCCAGACCCAGTGTATATATCCAGATCTATCTAGACCCAGAGTATCTATCTAGACCCAGTGTATATATCTAGACCCAGTGTATCTATCCAGACCCAGTGTATATATCTAGACCCAGTGTATATATCTAGACCCAGTGTATCTATCTAGACCCAGAGTATCTATCCAGACCCAGTGTATATATCCAGATCTATCTAGACCCAGTGTATCTATATAGACCCAGTGTATATATCTAGACCCAGTGTATCTATCCAGACCCAGTGTATATATCTAGACCCAGTGTATATATCTAGACCCAGTGTATCTATCTAGACCCAGAGTATCTATCTAGACCCAGTGTATCTATCCAGACCCAGTGTATATATCCAGATCTATCTAGACCCAGTGTATCTATATAGACCCAGTGTATATATCTAGACCCAGTGTTTTTGTACAGGACCCTCTTGACCCTTCAGAGGAAATTGACTCAACTTCCTCTATGTAGCTATAGCACAACAACACAATGGCCAACTCACTGAGTCCCAGGGGGACCTGGTGTTACCGTGGACAAACCAAGAGGGTAGGGAGAAAATAATGTGTTATGTTTTCCTTATTCTGTTGTTCTTATGTAAGCCTCCCCACCCCCCTGATTTCCAGAAGAAGAAAAAGGTGTATAATTCATATCAAACAGAACATACCATCCATTTTAGAACAGCTAGTTTGAGTCATGGAATAAAAATCCCATGTTTTTTTTCCTTTAATATGGTTAACAGACCCTGCTCTTTAGTGCTCTTTACAGACCCTGCTCTTTAGTGCTCTTTACAGACCCTGCTCTTTAGTGCTCTTTACAGACCCTGGTCTTTAGTGCTCTTTACAGACCCTGGTCTTTAGTGCTCTTAACAGACCCTGCTCTTTAGTGCTCTTTACAGACCCTGCTCTTTAGTGCTCTTAACAGACCCTGGTCTTTAGTGCTCTTAACAGACCCTGCTCTTTAGTGCTCTTAACAGACCCTGCTCTTTAGTGCTCTTAACAGACCCTGCTCTTTAGTGCTCTTAACAGACCCTGCTCTTTAGTGCTCTTAACAGACCCTGCTCTTTAGTGCTCTTAACAGACCCTGCTCTTTAGTGCTCTTAACAGACCCTGGTCTTTAGTGCTCTTAACAGACCCTGCTCTTTAGTGCTCTTAACAGACCCTGCTCTTTAGTGCTCTTAAAGACACTGCATCTCAGTGGGCTCCCGAGTGGAGCAGCGGTCTAAGACACTGCATCTCAGTGGGCTCCCGAGTGGAGCAACGGTTTAATACACTGCATCTCAGTGAGCTCCCGAGTGGAGCAGCGGTCTAAGACACTGCATCTCAGTGGGCTCCAGAGTGAAGCAGTGGTTTAAGACACTGCATCTCAGTGGGCTCCCGAGTGGAGCAGCGGTCTAAGACACTGCATCTCAGTGGGCTACCGAGTTGAGCAGCGGTCTAAGACACTGCATCTCAGTGGGCTCCCGAGTGGAGCAGCGGTCTAAGACACTGCATCTCAGTGGGCTCCCGAGTGGAGCAGCGGTCTAAGACACTGCATCTCAGTGGGCTCCCGAGTGGAGCAGCGGTCTAAGACACTGCATCTCAGTGGGCTCCCGAGTGGAGCAGCGGTTTAAGACACTGCATCTCAGTGGGCTCCCGAGTGGAGCAGCGGTCTAAGACACTGCATCTCAGTGGGCTCCCGAGTGGAGCAGCGGTCTAAGGCACTGCATCTCAGTGGGCTCCCGAGTGGAGCAGCGGTCTAAGACACTGCATCTCAGTGGGCTCCCGAGTGGAGCAGCGGTCTAAGGCACTGCATCTCAGTGGGCTCCCGAGTGGAGCAGCGGTCTAAGGCACTGCATCTCAGTGGGCTCCCGAGTGGAGCAGCGGTCTAAGACACTGCATCTCAGTGGGCTCCCGAGTGGAGCAGCGGTCTAAGGCACTGCATCTTAGTGCAAGCGGCATCACCGCAGTACCTGGTTCGAATCCAGGCTGCATCACAACCGGCCGTGATTGGGAGTCTTGGCATAGCGTCGGCCGGGGGTAGGCCATCATTGTAAATAAGACTTTGTTCTTAACTGACTTGCCTAGTTAAATAAAATAAAAATACATATATAGATAGCAGCACTTCCAGGACCATGACAAAAGCAGAGAGAGAGAGAGATAGATAAAATGGTATGGATTCGTGGGTCCCAAAGATCATTTCTGTTTGTATTTTGGAAAAACTGTGTCAGTATAGGAGAGTGATTAGTGACGTGTCAATGTTTCCCAGGCCTGGAAACACACACACAAAGACACGCCTGAGAAGCAGCAGAAGGATAAATCATCGTGTTCCTCGTCTTCATCCCGGCCAGGGGCGTTGGACCCTCACAGCAGGACCCATAAGATTTACACGGGACTCTCTACTGCTTACAGCCTTTCTTTATGTGAGTGTGTGTGTGTGTGTGTCACTACGTTCATCTCTGTGCAGCATCAAAGAGACAGCAGGCACCCGAGATATTCAATCATGTCCTCCTCCTCCTCTTCCTCTTCCTCACCTCTCCTCCCTCTTTCCCCTGGGTCGTGGCCAAGTATCGGCCTGCTCCCCCAATCACCCTGAAAATACAACTGAACCATTCTCCTCTGTTCTCCTCCACTACTCTCTATACCTCCACTGACAGGCCCATTCTCCTCTGTTCTCCTCCACTACTCTCTATACCTCCACTGACAGGCCCATTCTCCTCTGTTCTCCTCCACTACTCTCTATACCTCCACTGACAGGTCCATTCTCCTCTGTTCTCCTCCACTACTCTCTATACCTCCACTGACAGGCCCATTCTCCTCTGTTCTCCTCCACTACTCTCTATACCTCCACTGACAGGCCCATTCTCCTCTGTTCTCCTCCACTACTCTCTATACCTCCACTGACAGGCCCATTCTCCTCTGTTCTCCTCCACTACTCTCTCCTCCTCCACTGACAGGCCCATTCTCCTCTGTTCTCCTCCACTACTCTCTATACCTCCACTGTCAGGCCCGTTCTCCTCTGTTCTCCTCCACTACTCTCTATACCTCCACTGACAGGCCCATTCTCCTCTGTTCTCCTCCACTACTCTCTATACCTCCACTGACAGGCCCATTCTCCTCTGTTCTCCTCCACTACTCTCTATACCTCCTCTGACAGGCCCATTCTCCTCTGTTCTCCTCTACTACTCTCTATACCTCCACTGACAGACCCATTCTCCTCTGTTCTCCTCTACTACTCTCTATACCTCCACTGACAGACCCATTCTCCTCTGTTCTCCTCTACTACTCTCTATACCTCCACTGACAGGCCCGTTCTCCTCTGTTCTCCTCCACTACTCTCTATACCTCCACTGACAGGCCCATTCTCCTCTGTTCTCCTCCACTACTCTCTATACCTCCACTGACAGACCCATTCTCCTCTGTTCTCCTCCACTACTCTCTATACCTCCACTGACAGACCCATTCTCCTCTGTTCTCCTCCACTACTCTCTATACCTCCACTGACAGGCCCATTCTCCTCTGTTCTCCTCCACTACTCTCTAGACCTCCACTGACAGGCCCATTCTCCTCTGTTCTCCTCCACTACTCTCTATACCTCCACTGACAGGCCCATTCTCCTCCACTACTCTCTATACCTCCACTGACAGGCCCATTCTCCTCTGTTCTCCTCCACTACTCTCTATACCTCCACTGACAGGCCCATTCTCCTCTGTTCTCCTCCACTACTCTCTATACCTCCACTGACAGGCCCATTCTCCTCCACTACTCTCTATACCTCCACTGACAGGCCCATTCTCCTCCACTACTCTCTATACCTCCACTGACAGGACCATTCTCCTCTGTTCTCCTCCACTACTCTCTATACCTCCACTGACAGGCCCATTCTCCTCCACTACTCTCTATACCTCCACTGACAGGCCCATTCTCCTCCACTACTCTCTATACCTCCACTGACAGGCCCATTCTCCTCCACTACTCTCTATACCTCCACTGACAGGACCATTCTCCTCTGTTCTCCTCCACTACTCTCTATACCTCCACTGACAGGCCCATTCTCCTCCACTACTCTCTATACCTCCACTGACAGGCCCATTCTCCTCTGTTCTCCTCTACTACTCTCTATACCTCCACTGACAGGCCCATTCTCCTCTGTTCTCCTCTACTACTCTCTATACCTCCACTGACAGGCCCATTCTCCTCTGTTCTCCTCTACTACTCTCTATACCTCCACTGACAGGCCCATCATTCTCCTCCACTACTCTCTATACCTCCACTGACAGGCCCATTCTCCTCTGTTCTCCTCTACTACTCTCTATACCTCCACTGACAGGCCCATTCTCCTCTGTTCTCCTCTACTACTCTCTATACCTCCACTGACAGGCCCATTCTCCTCCACTACTCTCTATACCTCCACTGACAGGCCCATTCTCCTCCACTACTCTCTATACCTCCACTGACAGGCCCATTCTCCTCTGTTCTCCTCCACTACTCTCTATACCTCCACTGACAGGCCCGTTCTCCTCTGTTCTCCTCCACTACTCTCTATACCTCCACTGACAGGCCCATTCTCCTCTGTTCTCCTCTACTACTCTCTATACCTCCACTGACAGGCCCATTCTCCTCTGTTCTCCTCTACTACTCTCTATACCTCCACTGACAGGCCCGTTCTCCTCTGTTCTCATCCACTACTCTCTATACCTCCACTGACAGGCCCATTCTCCTCTGTTCTCCTCCACTACTCTCTATACCTCCACTGACAGGCCCATTCTCCTCTGTTCTCCTCTACTACTCTCTATACCTCCACTGACAGGCCCATTCTCCTCTGTTCTCCTCCACTACTCTCTATACCTCCACTGACAGGCCCATTCTCCTCTGTTCTCCTCCACTACTCTCTATACCTCCACTGACAGGTCCGTTCTCCTCTGTTCTCCTCCACTACTCTCTATACCTCCACTGACAGGCCCATTCTCCTCTGTTCTCCTCTACTACTCTCTATACCTCCACTGACAGGCCCGTTCTCCTCTGTTCTCCTCCACTACTCTCTATACCTCCACTGACAGGCCCATTCTCCTCTGTTCTCCTCCACTACTCTCTATACCTCCACTGACAGGCCCATTCTCCTCTGTTCTCCTCTACTACTCTCTATACCTCCACTGACAGACCCATTCTCCTCTGTTCTCCTCCACTACTCTCTATACCTCCACTGACAGACCCATTCTCCTCTGTTCTCCTCCACTACTCTCTATACCTCCACTGACAGGCCCATTCTCCTCCACTACTCTCTATACCTCCACTGACAGGCCCATTCTCCTCTGTTCTCCTCTACTACTCTCTATACCTCCACTGACAGGTCCGTTCTCCTCTGTTCTCCTCCACTACTCTCTATACCTCCACTGACAGGCCCATTCTCCTCTGTTCTCCTCCACTACTCTCTATACCTCCACTGACAGACCCATTCTCCTCTGTTCTCCTCCACTACTCTCTATACCTCCACTGACAGACCCATTCTCCTCTGTTCTCCTCTACTACTCTCTATACCTCCACTGACAGGCCCGTTCTCCTCTGTTCTCATCCACTACTCTCTATACCTCCACTGACAGGCCCATTCTCCTCTGTTCTCATCCACTACTCTCTATACCTCCACTGATAGGCCCATTCTCCTCTGTTCTCATCCACTACTCTCTATACCTCCACTGTCAGGCCCATTCTCCTCTGTTCTCCTCCACTACTCTCTATACCTCCACTGACAGGCCCATTCTCCTCTGTTCTCCTCTACTACTCTCTATACCTCCACTGACAGGCCCGTTCTCCTCTGTTCTCCTCCACTACTCTCTATACCTCCATTGACAGGCCCATTCTCCTCTGTTCTCCTCTACTACTCTCTATACCTCCACTGACAGGCCCATTCTCCTCCACTACTCTCTATACCTCCACTGACAGGCCCATTCTCCTCTGTTCTCCTCCACTACTCTCTATACCTCCACTGACAGGCCCATTCTCCTCTGTTCTCCTCCACTACTCTCTATACCTCCACTGACAGACCCATTCTCCTCTGTTCTCCTCCACTACTCTCTATACCTCCACTGACAGACCCATTCTCCTCTGTTCTCCTCCACTACTCTCTATACCTCCACTGACAGACCCATTCTCCTCTGTTCTCCTCTACTACTCTCTATACCTCCACTGACAGACCCATTCTCCTCTGTTCTCATCCACTACTCTCTATACCTCCACTGACAGACCCATTCTCCTCCACTACTCTCTATACCTCCACTGACAGGCCCATTCTCCTCTGTTCTCCTCCACTACTCTCTATACCTCCACTGACAGACCCATTCTCCTCTGTTCTCCTCCACTACTCTCTATACCTCCACTGACAGGCCCATTCTCCTCTGTTCTCCTCCACTACTCTCTATACCTCCACTGACAGGCCCATTCTCCTCTGTTCTCCTCCACTACTCTCTATACCTCCACTGACAGACCCATTCTCCTCTGTTCTCCTCCACTACTCTCTATACCTCCACTGACAGACCCATTCTCCTCTGTTCTCCTCCACTACTCTCTATACCTCCACTGACAGACCCATTCTCCTCTGTTCTCCTCTACTACTCTCTATACCTCCACTGACAGACCCATTCTCCTCTGTTCTCCTCCACTACTCTCTATACCTCCACTGACAGGCCCATTCTCCTCCACTACTCTCTATACCTCCACTGACAGGCCCATTCTCCTCTGTTCTCCTCCACTACTCTCTATACCTCCACTGACAGACCCATTCTCCTCTGTTCTCATCCACTACTCTCTATACCTCCACTGACAGACCCATTCCCCTCTGTTCTCCTCTACTACTCTCTATACCTCCACTGACAGACCCATTCTCCTCTGTTCTCCTCCACTACTCTCTATACCTCCACTGACAGACCCATTCTCCTCTGTTCTCATCCACTACTCTCTATACCTCCACTGACAGACCCATTCTCCTCTGTTCTCCTCTACTACTCTCTATACCTCCACTGACAGACCCGTTCTCCTCTGTTCTCCTCCACTACTCTCTATACCTCCACTGACAGGCCCATTCTCCTCTGTTCTCCTCCACTACTCTCTATACCTCCACTGACAGGCCCATTCTCCTCCACTACTCTCTATACCTCCACTGACAGGCCCATTCTCCTCTGTTCTCCTCCACTACTCTCTATACCTCCACTGACAGGCCCGTTCTCCTCTGTTCTCCTCCACTACTCTCTATACCTCCACTGACAGGTCCATTCTCCTCTGTTCTCCTCCACTACTCTCTATACCTCCACTGACAGGCCCGTTCTCCTCTGTTCTCCTCCACTACTCTCTATACCTCCACTGACAGGCCCATTCTCCTCTGTTCTCCTCCACTACTCTCTATACCTCCACTGACAGGCCCGTTCTCCTCTGTTCTCCTCCACTACTCTCTATACCTCCACTGACAGGCCCATTCTCCTCTGTTCTCCTCCACTACTCTCTATACCTCCACTGACAGGCCCATTCTCCTCTGTTCTCCTCCACTACTCTCTATACCTCCACTGACAGGCCCATTCTCCTCTGTTCTCCTCTACTACTCTCTATACCTCCACTGACAGGCCCGTTCTCCTCTGTTCTCATCCACTACTCTCTATACCTCCACTGACAGACCCATTCTCCTCTGTTCTCCTCCACTACTCTCTATACCTCCACTGACAGGCCCATTCTCCTCTGTTCTCCTCTACTACTCTCTATACCTCCACTGACAGGCCCATTCTCCTCTGTTCTCCTCTACTACTCTCTATACCTCCACTGACAGGCCCATTCTCCTCTGTTCTCCTCCACTACTCTCTATACCTCCACTGACAGGCCCATTCTCCTCTGTTCTCCTCCACTACTCTCTATACCTCCACTGACAGGCCCATTCTCCTCTGTTCTCCTCCACTACTCTCTATACCTCCACTGACAGGCCCATTCTCCTCTGTTCTCCTCCACTACTCTCTATACCTCCACTGACAGGCCCATTCTCCTCTGTTCTCATCCACTACTCTCTATACCTCCACTGACAGGCCCATTCTCCTCTGTTCTCCTCTACTACTCTCTATACCTCCACTGACAGGCCCATTCTCCTCTGTTCTCATCCACTACTCTCTATACCTCCACTGTCAGGCCCATTCTCCTCTGTTCTCCTCCACTACTCTCTATACCTCCACTGACAGGCCCGTTCTCCTCTGTTCTCCTCCACTACTCTCTATACCTCCACTGACAGGCCCATTCTCCTCTGTTCTCCTCTACTACTCTCTATACCTCCACTGACAGGCCCATTCTCCTCTGTTCTCATCCACTACTCTCTATACCTCCACTGTCAGGCCCATTCTCCTCTGTTCTCCTCCACTACTCTCTATACCTCCACTGACAGGCCCATTCTCCTCTGTTCTCCTCTACTACTCTCTATACCTCCACTGACAGGCCCATTCTCCTCTGTTCTCCTCTACTACTCTCTATACCTCCACTGACAGGCCCATTCTCCTCTGTTCTCATCCACTACTCTCTATACCTCCACTGTCAGGCCCATTCTCCTCTGTTCTCCTCCACTACTCTCTATACCTCCACTGACAGGCCCATTCCCCTCTGTTCTCCTCTACTACTCTCTATACCTCCACTGACAGGCCCATTCTCCTCTGTTCTCCTCCACTACTCTCTATACCTCCACTGACAGGCCCGTTCTCCTCTGTTCTCCTCCACTACTCTCTATACCTCCACTGACAGGCCCATTCTCCTCCACTACTCTCTATACCTCCACTGACAGGCCCATTCTCCTCTGTTCTCCTCCACTACTCTCTATACCTCCACTGACAGGCCCATTCTCCTCCACTACTCTCTATACCTCCACTGACAGGCCCATTCTCCTCTGTTCTCCTCCACTACTCTCTATACCTCCACTGACAGGCCCATTCTCCTCCACTACTCTCTATACCTCCACTGACAGGCCCATTCTCCTCTGTTCTCCTCCACTACTCTCTATACCTCCACTGACAGGCCCATTCTCCTCCACTACTCTCTATACCTCCACTGACAGGCCCATTCTCCTCTGTTCTCCTCCACTACTCTCTATACCTCCACTGACAGGCCCATTCTCCTCTGTTCTCCTCCACTACTCTCTATACCTCCACTGACAGACCCATTCTCCTCTGTTCTCCTCCACTACTCTCTATACCTCCACTGACAGACCCATTCTCCTCTGTTCTCCTCTACTACTCTCTATACCTCCACTGACAGACCCATTCTCCTCTGTTCTCCTCTACTACTCTCTATACCTCCACTGACAGACCCATTCTCCTCTGTTCTCATCCACTACTCTCTATACCTCCACTGACAGACCCATTCTCCTCTGTTCTCCTCTACTACTCTCTATACCTCCACTGACAGACCCGTTCTCCTCTGTTCTCCTCCACTACTCTCTATACCTCCACTGACAGACCCATTCTCCTCTGTTCTCATCCACTACTCTCTATACCTCCACTGACATACCCATTCTCCTCTGTTCTCCTCTACTACTCTCTATACCTCCACTGACAGACCCGTTCTCCTCTGTTCTCCTCCACTACTCTCTATACCTCCACTGACAGACCCATTCTCCTCTGTTCTCCTCCACTACTCTCTATACCTCCACTGACAGGCCCATTCTCCTCTGTTCTCCTCCACTACTCTCTATACCTCCACTGACAGACCCATTCTCCTCTGTTCTCCTCCACTACTCTCTATACCTCCACTGACAGGCCCATTCTCCTCTGTTCTCCTCCACTACTCTCTATACCTCCACTGACAGGTCCATTCTCCTCCACTACTCTCTATACCTCCACTGACAGACCCATTCTCCTCCACTACTCTCTATACCTCCACTGACAGACCCATTCTCCTCTGTTCTCATCCACTACTCTCTATACCTCCACTGACAGACCCATTCTCCTCTGTTCTCCTCCACTACTCTCTATACCTCCACTGACAGGCCCATTCTCCTCTGTTCTCCTCCACTACTCTCTATACCTCCACTGACAGGTCCATTCTCCTCTGTTCTCCTCCACTACTCTCTATACCTCCACTGACAGGTCCATTCTCCTCTGTTCTCCTCCACTACTCTCTATACCTCCACTGACAGGCCCGTTCTCCTCTGTTCTCCTCCACTACTCTCTATACCTCCACTGACAGACCCATTCTCCTCTGTTCTCCTCTACTACTCTCTATACCTCCACTGACAGGCCCATTCTCCTCTGTTCTCCTCCACTACTCTCTATACCTCCACTGACAGGTCCATTCTCCTCTGTTCTCCTCCACTACTCTCTATACCTCCACTGACAGACCCATTCTCCTCTGTTCTCCTCTACTACTCTCTATACCTCCACTGACAGACCCATTCTCCTCTGTTCTCCTCCACTACTCTCTATACCTCCACTGACAGACCCATTCTCCTCTGTTCTCCTCCACTACTATCTATACCTCCACTGACAGACCCGTTCTCCTCTGTTCTCCTCTACTACTCTCTATACCTCCACTGACAGGCCCATTCTCCTCTGTTCTCCTCCACTACTCTCTATACCTCCACTGACAGACCCGTTCTCCTCTGTTCTCCTCTACTACTCTCTATACCTCCACTGACAGGCCCATTCTCCTCTGTTCTCCTCCACTACTCTCTATACCTCCACTGACAGGTCCATTCTCCTCCACTACTCTCTATACCTCCACTGACAGACCCATTCTCCTCCACTACTCTCTATACCTCCACTGACAGACCCATTCTCCTCTGTTCTCATCCACTACTCTCTATACCTCCACTGACAGACCCATTCTCCTCTGTTCTCCTCCACTACTCTCTATACCTCCACTGACAGGCCCATTCTCCTCTGTTCTCCTCCACTACTCTCTATACCTCCACTGACAGGTCCATTCTCCTCTGTTCTCCTCCACTACTCTCTATACCTCCACTGACAGGTCCATTCTCCTCTGTTCTCCTCCACTACTCTCTATACCTCCACTGACAGGCCCATTCTCCTCTGTTCTCCTCCACTACTCTCTATACCTCCACTGACAGGTCCATTCTCCTCTGTTCTCCTCCACTACTCTCTATACCTCCACTGACAGGTCCATTCTCCTCTGTTCTCCTCCACTACTCTCTATACCTCCACTGACAGGCCCATTCTCCTCCACTACTCTCTATACCTCCACTGACAGGCCCATTCTCCTCCACTACTCTCTATACCTCCACTGACAGGCCCATTCTCCTCCACTACTCTCTATACCTCCACTGACAGGACCATTCTCCTCTGTTCTCCTCCACTACTCTCTATACCTCCACTGACAGGCCCATTCTCCTCCACTACTCTCTATACCTCCACTGACAGGCCCATTCTCCTCTGTTCTCCTCTACTACTCTCTATACCTCCACTGACAGGCCCATTCTCCTCTGTTCTCCTCTACTACTCTCTATACCTCCACTGACAGGCCCATTCTCCTCTGTTCTCCTCTACTACTCTCTATACCTCCACTGACAGGCCCATCATTCTCCTCCACTACTCTCTATACCTCCACTGACAGGCCCATTCTCCTCTGTTCTCCTCTACTACTCTCTATACCTCCACTGACAGGCCCATTCTCCTCTGTTCTCCTCTACTACTCTCTATACCTCCACTGACAGGCCCATTCTCCTCCACTACTCTCTATACCTCCACTGACAGGCCCATTCTCCTCCACTACTCTCTATACCTCCACTGACAGGCCCATTCTCCTCTGTTCTCCTCCACTACTCTCTATACCTCCACTGACAGGCCCGTTCTCCTCTGTTCTCCTCCACTACTCTCTATACCTCCACTGACAGGCCCATTCTCCTCTGTTCTCCTCTACTACTCTCTATACCTCCACTGACAGGCCCATTCTCCTCTGTTCTCCTCTACTACTCTCTATACCTCCACTGACAGGCCCGTTCTCCTCTGTTCTCATCCACTACTCTCTATACCTCCACTGACAGGCCCATTCTCCTCTGTTCTCCTCCACTACTCTCTATACCTCCACTGACAGGCCCATTCTCCTCTGTTCTCCTCTACTACTCTCTATACCTCCACTGACAGGCCCATTCTCCTCTGTTCTCCTCCACTACTCTCTATACCTCCACTGACAGGCCCATTCTCCTCTGTTCTCCTCCACTACTCTCTATACCTCCACTGACAGGTCCGTTCTCCTCTGTTCTCCTCCACTACTCTCTATACCTCCACTGACAGGCCCATTCTCCTCTGTTCTCCTCTACTACTCTCTATACCTCCACTGACAGGCCCGTTCTCCTCTGTTCTCCTCCACTACTCTCTATACCTCCACTGACAGGCCCATTCTCCTCTGTTCTCCTCCACTACTCTCTATACCTCCACTGACAGGCCCATTCTCCTCTGTTCTCCTCTACTACTCTCTATACCTCCACTGACAGACCCATTCTCCTCTGTTCTCCTCCACTACTCTCTATACCTCCACTGACAGACCCATTCTCCTCTGTTCTCCTCCACTACTCTCTATACCTCCACTGACAGGCCCATTCTCCTCCACTACTCTCTATACCTCCACTGACAGGCCCATTCTCCTCTGTTCTCCTCTACTACTCTCTATACCTCCACTGACAGGTCCGTTCTCCTCTGTTCTCCTCCACTACTCTCTATACCTCCACTGACAGGCCCATTCTCCTCTGTTCTCCTCCACTACTCTCTATACCTCCACTGACAGACCCATTCTCCTCTGTTCTCCTCCACTACTCTCTATACCTCCACTGACAGACCCATTCTCCTCTGTTCTCCTCTACTACTCTCTATACCTCCACTGACAGGCCCGTTCTCCTCTGTTCTCATCCACTACTCTCTATACCTCCACTGACAGGCCCATTCTCCTCTGTTCTCATCCACTACTCTCTATACCTCCACTGATAGGCCCATTCTCCTCTGTTCTCATCCACTACTCTCTATACCTCCACTGTCAGGCCCATTCTCCTCTGTTCTCCTCCACTACTCTCTATACCTCCACTGACAGGCCCATTCTCCTCTGTTCTCCTCTACTACTCTCTATACCTCCACTGACAGGCCCGTTCTCCTCTGTTCTCCTCCACTACTCTCTATACCTCCATTGACAGGCCCATTCTCCTCTGTTCTCCTCTACTACTCTCTATACCTCCACTGACAGGCCCATTCTCCTCCACTACTCTCTATACCTCCACTGACAGGCCCATTCTCCTCTGTTCTCCTCCACTACTCTCTATACCTCCACTGACAGGCCCATTCTCCTCTGTTCTCCTCCACTACTCTCTATACCTCCACTGACAGACCCATTCTCCTCTGTTCTCCTCCACTACTCTCTATACCTCCACTGACAGACCCATTCTCCTCTGTTCTCCTCCACTACTCTCTATACCTCCACTGACAGACCCATTCTCCTCTGTTCTCCTCTACTACTCTCTATACCTCCACTGACAGACCCATTCTCCTCTGTTCTCATCCACTACTCTCTATACCTCCACTGACAGACCCATTCTCCTCTGTTCTCCTCTACTACTCTCTATACCTCCACTGACAGACCCGTTCTCCTCTGTTCTCCTCCACTACTCTCTATACCTCCACTGACAGGCCCATTCTCCTCTGTTCTCCTCCACTACTCTCTATACCTCCACTGACAGGCCCATTCTCCTCCACTACTCTCTATACCTCCACTGACAGGCCCATTCTCCTCTGTTCTCCTCCACTACTCTCTATACCTCCACTGACAGACCCATTCTCCTCTGTTCTCATCCACTACTCTCTATACCTCCACTGACAGACCCATTCCCCTCTGTTCTCCTCTACTACTCTCTATACCTCCACTGACAGACCCATTCTCCTCTGTTCTCCTCCACTACTCTCTATACCTCCACTGACAGACCCATTCTCCTCTGTTCTCATCCACTACTCTCTATACCTCCACTGACAGACCCATTCTCCTCTGTTCTCCTCTACTACTCTCTATACCTCCACTGACAGACCCGTTCTCCTCTGTTCTCCTCCACTACTCTCTATACCTCCACTGACAGGCCCATTCTCCTCTGTTCTCCTCCACTACTCTCTATACCTCCACTGACAGGCCCATTCTCCTCCACTACTCTCTATACCTCCACTGACAGGCCCATTCTCCTCTGTTCTCCTCCACTACTCTCTATACCTCCACTGACAGGCCCGTTCTCCTCTGTTCTCCTCCACTACTCTCTATACCTCCACTGACAGGTCCATTCTCCTCTGTTCTCCTCCACTACTCTCTATACCTCCACTGACAGGCCCGTTCTCCTCTGTTCTCCTCCACTACTCTCTATACCTCCACTGACAGGCCCATTCTCCTCTGTTCTCCTCCACTACTCTCTATACCTCCACTGACAGGCCCGTTCTCCTCTGTTCTCCTCCACTACTCTCTATACCTCCACTGACAGGCCCATTCTCCTCTGTTCTCCTCCACTACTCTCTATACCTCCACTGACAGGCCCATTCTCCTCTGTTCTCCTCCACTACTCTCTATACCTCCACTGACAGGCCCATTCTCCTCTGTTCTCCTCTACTACTCTCTATACCTCCACTGACAGGCCCGTTCTCCTCTGTTCTCATCCACTACTCTCTATACCTCCACTGACAGACCCATTCTCCTCTGTTCTCCTCCACTACTCTCTATACCTCCACTGACAGGCCCATTCTCCTCTGTTCTCCTCTACTACTCTCTATACCTCCACTGACAGGCCCATTCTCCTCTGTTCTCCTCTACTACTCTCTATACCTCCACTGACAGGCCCATTCTCCTCTGTTCTCCTCCACTACTCTCTATACCTCCACTGACAGGCCCATTCTCCTCTGTTCTCCTCCACTACTCTCTATACCTCCACTGACAGGCCCATTCTCCTCTGTTCTCCTCCACTACTCTCTATACCTCCACTGACAGGCCCATTCTCCTCTGTTCTCCTCCACTACTCTCTATACCTCCACTGACAGGCCCATTCTCCTCTGTTCTCATCCACTACTCTCTATACCTCCACTGACAGGCCCATTCTCCTCTGTTCTCCTCTACTACTCTCTATACCTCCACTGACAGGCCCATTCTCCTCTGTTCTCATCCACTACTCTCTATACCTCCACTGTCAGGCCCATTCTCCTCTGTTCTCCTCCACTACTCTCTATACCTCCACTGACAGGCCCGTTCTCCTCTGTTCTCCTCCACTACTCTCTATACCTCCACTGACAGGCCCATTCTCCTCTGTTCTCCTCTACTACTCTCTATACCTCCACTGACAGGCCCATTCTCCTCTGTTCTCATCCACTACTCTCTATACCTCCACTGTCAGGCCCATTCTCCTCTGTTCTCCTCCACTACTCTCTATACCTCCACTGACAGGCCCATTCTCCTCTGTTCTCCTCTACTACTCTCTATACCTCCACTGACAGGCCCATTCTCCTCTGTTCTCCTCTACTACTCTCTATACCTCCACTGACAGGCCCATTCTCCTCTGTTCTCATCCACTACTCTCTATACCTCCACTGTCAGGCCCATTCTCCTCTGTTCTCCTCCACTACTCTCTATACCTCCACTGACAGGCCCATTCCCCTCTGTTCTCCTCTACTACTCTCTATACCTCCACTGACAGGCCCATTCTCCTCTGTTCTCCTCCACTACTCTCTATACCTCCACTGACAGGCCCGTTCTCCTCTGTTCTCCTCCACTACTCTCTATACCTCCACTGACAGGCCCATTCTCCTCTGTTCTCATCCACTACTCTCTATACCTCCACTGTCAGGCCCATTCTCCTCTGTTCTCCTCCACTACTCTCTATACCTCCACTGACAGGCCCGTTCTCCTCTGTTCTCCTCCACTACTCTCTATACCTCCACTGACAGGCCCATTCTCCTCTGTTCTCCTCTACTACTCTCTATACCTCCACTGACAGGCCCATTCTCCTCTGTTCTCATCCACTACTCTCTATACCTCCACTGTCAGGCCCATTCTCCTCTGTTCTCCTCCACTACTCTCTATACCTCCACTGACAGGCCCATTCTCCTCTGTTCTCCTCTACTACTCTCTATACCTCCACTGACAGGCCCATTCTCCTCTGTTCTCCTCTACTACTCTCTATACCTCCACTGACAGGCCCATTCTCCTCTGTTCTCATCCACTACTCTCTATACCTCCACTGTCAGGCCCATTCTCCTCTGTTCTCCTCCACTACTCTCTATACCTCCACTGACAGGCCCATTCCCCTCTGTTCTCCTCTACTACTCTCTATACCTCCACTGACAGGCCCGTTCTCCTCTGTTCTCCTCCACTACTCTCTATACCTCCACTGACAGGTCCATTCTCCTCTGTTCTCCTCCACTACTCTCTATACCTCCACTGACAGGCCCGTTCTCCTCTGTTCTCCTCCACTACTCTCTATACCTCCACTGACAGGCCCATTCTCCTCTGTTCTCCTCCACTACTCTCTATACCTCCACTGACAGGCCCGTTCTCCTCTGTTCTCCTCCACTACTCTCTATACCTCCACTGACAGGCCCATTCTCCTCTGTTCTCCTCCACTACTCTCTATACCTCCACTGACAGGCCCATTCTCCTCTGTTCTCCTCCACTACTCTCTATACCTCCACTGACAGGCCCATTCTCCTCTGTTCTCCTCTACTACTCTCTATACCTCCACTGACAGGCCCGTTCTCCTCTGTTCTCATCCACTACTCTCTATACCTCCACTGACAGACCCATTCTCCTCTGTTCTCCTCCACTACTCTCTATACCTCCACTGACAGGCCCATTCTCCTCTGTTCTCCTCTACTACTCTCTATACCTCCACTGACAGGCCCATTCTCCTCTGTTCTCCTCTACTACTCTCTATACCTCCACTGACAGGCCCATTCTCCTCTGTTCTCCTCCACTACTCTCTATACCTCCACTGACAGGCCCATTCTCCTCTGTTCTCCTCCACTACTCTCTATACCTCCACTGACAGGCCCATTCTCCTCTGTTCTCCTCCACTACTCTCTATACCTCCACTGACAGGCCCATTCTCCTCTGTTCTCCTCCACTACTCTCTATACCTCCACTGACAGGCCCATTCTCCTCTGTTCTCATCCACTACTCTCTATACCTCCACTGACAGGCCCATTCTCCTCTGTTCTCCTCTACTACTCTCTATACCTCCACTGACAGGCCCATTCTCCTCTGTTCTCATCCACTACTCTCTATACCTCCACTGTCAGGCCCATTCTCCTCTGTTCTCCTCCACTACTCTCTATACCTCCACTGACAGGCCCGTTCTCCTCTGTTCTCCTCCACTACTCTCTATACCTCCACTGACAGGCCCATTCTCCTCTGTTCTCCTCTACTACTCTCTATACCTCCACTGACAGGCCCATTCTCCTCTGTTCTCATCCACTACTCTCTATACCTCCACTGTCAGGCCCATTCTCCTCTGTTCTCCTCCACTACTCTCTATACCTCCACTGACAGGCCCATTCTCCTCTGTTCTCCTCTACTACTCTCTATACCTCCACTGACAGGCCCATTCTCCTCTGTTCTCCTCTACTACTCTCTATACCTCCACTGACAGGCCCATTCTCCTCTGTTCTCATCCACTACTCTCTATACCTCCACTGTCAGGCCCATTCTCCTCTGTTCTCCTCCACTACTCTCTATACCTCCACTGACAGGCCCATTCCCCTCTGTTCTCCTCTACTACTCTCTATACCTCCACTGACAGGCCCATTCTCCTCTGTTCTCCTCCACTACTCTCTATACCTCCACTGACAGGCCCGTTCTCCTCTGTTCTCCTCCACTACTCTCTATACCTCCACTGACAGGCCCATTCTCCTCCACTACTCTCTATACCTCCACTGACAGGCCCATTCTCCTCTGTTCTCCTCCACTACTCTCTATACCTCCACTGACAGGCCCATTCTCCTCCACTACTCTCTATACCTCCACTGACAGGCCCATTCTCCTCTGTTCTCCTCCACTACTCTCTATACCTCCACTGACAGGCCCATTCTCCTCCACTACTCTCTATACCTCCACTGACAGGCCCATTCTCCTCTGTTCTCCTCCACTACTCTCTATACCTCCACTGACAGGCCCATTCTCCTCCACTACTCTCTATACCTCCACTGACAGGCCCATTCTCCTCTGTTCTCCTCCACTACTCTCTATACCTCCACTGACAGGCCCATTCTCCTCTGTTCTCCTCCACTACTCTCTATACCTCCACTGACAGACCCATTCTCCTCTGTTCTCCTCCACTACTCTCTATACCTCCACTGACAGACCCATTCTCCTCTGTTCTCCTCTACTACTCTCTATACCTCCACTGACAGACCCATTCTCCTCTGTTCTCCTCTACTACTCTCTATACCTCCACTGACAGACCCATTCTCCTCTGTTCTCATCCACTACTCTCTATACCTCCACTGACAGACCCATTCTCCTCTGTTCTCCTCTACTACTCTCTATACCTCCACTGACAGACCCGTTCTCCTCTGTTCTCCTCCACTACTCTCTATACCTCCACTGACAGACCCATTCTCCTCTGTTCTCATCCACTACTCTCTATACCTCCACTGACATACCCATTCTCCTCTGTTCTCCTCTACTACTCTCTATACCTCCACTGACAGACCCGTTCTCCTCTGTTCTCCTCCACTACTCTCTATACCTCCACTGACAGACCCATTCTCCTCTGTTCTCCTCCACTACTCTCTATACCTCCACTGACAGGCCCATTCTCCTCTGTTCTCCTCCACTACTCTCTATACCTCCACTGACAGACCCATTCTCCTCTGTTCTCCTCCACTACTCTCTATACCTCCACTGACAGGCCCATTCTCCTCTGTTCTCCTCCACTACTCTCTAAACCTCCACTGACAGGTCCATTCTCCTCCACTACTCTCTATACCTCCACTGACAGACCCATTCTCCTCCACTACTCTCTATACCTCCACTGACAGACCCATTCTCCTCTGTTCTCATCCACTACTCTCTATACCTCCACTGACAGACCCATTCTCCTCTGTTCTCCTCCACTACTCTCTATACCTCCACTGACAGGCCCATTCTCCTCTGTTCTCCTCCACTACTCTCTATACCTCCACTGACAGGTCCATTCTCCTCTGTTCTCCTCCACTACTCTCTATACCTCCACTGACAGGTCCATTCTCCTCTGTTCTCCTCCACTACTCTCTATACCTCCACTGACAGGCCCGTTCTCCTCTGTTCTCCTCCACTACTCTCTATACCTCCACTGACAGACCCATTCTCCTCTGTTCTCCTCTACTACTCTCTATACCTCCACTGACAGGCCCATTCTCCTCTGTTCTCCTCCACTACTCTCTATACCTCCACTGACAGGTCCATTCTCCTCTGTTCTCCTCCACTACTCTCTATACCTCCACTGACAGACCCATTCTCCTCTGTTCTCCTCTACTACTCTCTATACCTCCACTGACAGACCCATTCTCCTCTGTTCTCCTCCACTACTCTCTATACCTCCACTGACAGACCCATTCTCCTCTGTTCTCCTCCACCACTATCTATACCTCCACTGACAGACCCGTTCTCCTCTGTTCTCCTCTACTACTCTCTATACCTCCACTGACAGGCCCATTCTCCTCTGTTCTCCTCCACTACTCTCTATACCTCCACTGACAGACCCGTTCTCCTCTGTTCTCCTCTACTACTCTCTATACCTCCACTGACAGGCCCATTCTCCTCTGTTCTCCTCCACTACTCTCTATACCTCCACTGACAGGTCCATTCTCCTCCACTACTCTCTATACCTCCACTGACAGACCCATTCTCCTCCACTACTCTCTATACCTCCACTGACAGACCCATTCTCCTCTGTTCTCATCCACTACTCTCTATACCTCCACTGACAGACCCATTCTCCTCTGTTCTCCTCCACTACTCTCTATACCTCCACTGACAGGCCCATTCTCCTCTGTTCTCCTCCACTACTCTCTATACCTCCACTGACAGGTCCATTCTCCTCTGTTCTCCTCCACTACTCTCTATACCTCCACTGACAGGTCCATTCTCCTCTGTTCTCCTCCACTACTCTCTATACCTCCACTGACAGGCCCGTTCTCCTCTGTTCTCCTCCACTACTCTCTATACCTCCACTGACAGACCCATTCTCCTCTGTTCTCCTCTACTACTCTCTATACCTCCACTGACAGGCCCATTCTCCTCTGTTCTCCTCCACTACTCTCTATACCTCCACTGACAGGTCCATTCTCCTCTGTTCTCCTCCACTACTCTCTATACCTCCACTGACAGACCCATTCTCCTCTGTTCTCCTCTACTACTCTCTATACCTCCACTGACAGACCCATTCTCCTCTGTTCTCCTCCACTACTCTCTATACCTCCACTGACAGACCCATTCTCCTCTGTTCTCCTCCACTACTATCTATACCTCCACTGACAGACCCGTTCTCCTCTGTTCTCCTCTACTACTCTCTATACCTCCACTGACAGGCCCATTCTCCTCTGTTCTCCTCCACTACTCTCTATACCTCCACTGACAGACCCGTTCTCCTCTGTTCTCCTCCACTACTCTCTATACCTCCACTGACAGACCCATTCTCCTCTGTTCTCCTCCACTACTCTCTATACCTCCACTGACAGGCCCATTCTCCTCTGTTCTCCTCCACTACTCTCTATACCTCCACTGACAGACCCATTCTCCTCTGTTCTCCTCCACTACTCTCTATACCTCCACTGACAGGCCCATTCTCCTCTGTTCTCCTCCACTACTCTCTAAACCTCCACTGACAGGTCCATTCTCCTCCACTACTCTCTATACCTCCACTGACAGACCCATTCTCCTCCACTACTCTCTATACCTCCACTGACAGACCCATTCTCCTCTGTTCTCATCCACTACTCTCTATACCTCCACTGACAGACCCATTCTCCTCTGTTCTCCTCCACTACTCTCTATACCTCCACTGACAGGCCCATTCTCCTCTGTTCTCCTCCACTACTCTCTATACCTCCACTGACAGGTCCATTCTCCTCTGTTCTCCTCCACTACTCTCTATACCTCCACTGACAGGTCCATTCTCCTCTGTTCTCCTCCACTACTCTCTATACCTCCACTGACAGGCCCGTTCTCCTCTGTTCTCCTCCACTACTCTCTATACCTCCACTGACAGACCCATTCTCCTCTGTTCTCCTCTACTACTCTCTATACCTCCACTGACAGGCCCATTCTCCTCTGTTCTCCTCCACTACTCTCTATACCTCCACTGACAGGTCCATTCTCCTCTGTTCTCCTCCACTACTCTCTATACCTCCACTGACAGACCCATTCTCCTCTGTTCTCCTCTACTACTCTCTATACCTCCACTGACAGACCCATTCTCCTCTGTTCTCCTCCACTACTCTCTATACCTCCACTGACAGACCCATTCTCCTCTGTTCTCCTCCACCACTATCTATACCTCCACTGACAGACCCGTTCTCCTCTGTTCTCCTCTACTACTCTCTATACCTCCACTGACAGGCCCATTCTCCTCTGTTCTCCTCCACTACTCTCTATACCTCCACTGACAGACCCGTTCTCCTCTGTTCTCCTCTACTACTCTCTATACCTCCACTGACAGGCCCATTCTCCTCTGTTCTCCTCCACTACTCTCTATACCTCCACTGACAGGTCCATTCTCCTCCACTACTCTCTATACCTCCACTGACAGACCCATTCTCCTCCACTACTCTCTATACCTCCACTGACAGACCCATTCTCCTCTGTTCTCATCCACTACTCTCTATACCTCCACTGACAGACCCATTCTCCTCTGTTCTCCTCCACTACTCTCTATACCTCCACTGACAGGCCCATTCTCCTCTGTTCTCCTCCACTACTCTCTATACCTCCACTGACAGGTCCATTCTCCTCTGTTCTCCTCCACTACTCTCTATACCTCCACTGACAGGTCCATTCTCCTCTGTTCTCCTCCACTACTCTCTATACCTCCACTGACAGGCCCGTTCTCCTCTGTTCTCCTCCACTACTCTCTATACCTCCACTGACAGACCCATTCTCCTCTGTTCTCCTCTACTACTCTCTATACCTCCACTGACAGGCCCATTCTCCTCTGTTCTCCTCCACTACTCTCTATACCTCCACTGACAGGTCCATTCTCCTCTGTTCTCCTCCACTACTCTCTATACCTCCACTGACAGACCCATTCTCCTCTGTTCTCCTCTACTACTCTCTATACCTCCACTGACAGACCCATTCTCCTCTGTTCTCCTCCACTACTCTCTATACCTCCACTGACAGACCCATTCTCCTCTGTTCTCCTCCACTACTATCTATACCTCCACTGACAGACCCGTTCTCCTCTGTTCTCCTCTACTACTCTCTATACCTCCACTGACAGGCCCATTCTCCTCTGTTCTCCTCCACTACTCTCTATACCTCCACTGACAGACCCGTTCTCCTCTGTTCTCCTCTACTACTCTCTATACCTCCACTGACAGGCCCATTCTCCTCTGTTCTCCTCTACTACTCTCTATACCTCCACTGACAGGCCCATTCTCCTCTGTTCTCCTCCACTACTCTCTATACCTCCACTGACAGGCCCATTCTCCTCTGTTCTCCTCCACTACTCTCTATACCTCCACTGACAGGCCCATTCTCCTCTGTTCTCCTCTACTACTCTCTATACCTCCACTGACAGGCCCATTCTCCTCTGTTCTCCTCCACTACTCTCTATACCTCCACTGACAGGCCCATTCTCCTCTGTTCTCCTCCACTACTCTCTATACCTCCACTGACAGGCCCATTCTCCTCTGTTCTCCTCCACTACTCTCTATACCTCCACTGTCAGGCCCATTCTCCTCTGTTCTCCTCCACTACTCTCTATACCTCCACTGACAGACCCATTATCCTCTGTTCTCATCCACTACTCTCTATACCTCCACTGACAGGCCCATTCTCCTCTGTTCTCCTCCACTACTCTCTATACCTCCACTGACAGGCCCATTCTCCTCTGTTCTCCTCCACTACTCTCTATACCTCCACTGACAGGCCCATTCTCCTCTGTTCTCCTCCACTACTCTCTATACCTCCACTGACAGGCCCATTCTCCTCTGTTCTCCTCCACTACTCTCTATACCTCCACTGACAGGCCCATTCTCCTCTGTTCTCCTCCACTACTCTCTATACCTCCACTGACAGGCCCATTCTCCTCTGTTCTCCTCCACTACTCTCTATACCTCCACTGACAGGCCCATTCTCCTCTGTTCTCCTCCACTACTCTCTATACCTCCACTGACAGGCCCATTCTCCTCTGTTCTCCTCCACTACTCTCTATACCTCCACTGACAGGCCCATTCTCCTCTGTTCTCCTCTACTACTCTCTATACCTCCACAGTCTTCGACTTGAAAAACAAACAATGTTATTATTTGGCTTGTTGTTGTTGTTGTCGTCCCCCACACGTCTGCATGTGTGTATTACATGTTTGTTAAGGGTTAAGTCTATGAGACCAGCTGGACTAGCAAACCATTCAGTTTACTGCGTGTCTGGGAAGCAGGGTATACACACACAGTGTCAGGCTCAGGGCTGTCTTCATTGTCTGGATAATGTCATAGCGTGACATATGCTAACAGTGTTAGCGAAACCACAAGAGCACAGTAAAAAAAAAAAACGACAGCCAACTATCCCAGAGAACACAATAACCTGCAATGGACAGGGACTTGATCAACAAACACAAACTACCAATTTGTCTTCATAATTAAAAAATGTTTCAAAAACATGGATATTGTATAACCGTATTACCTAAATCCCCCAAAACACACTAAAGATATCGCTCAATGAATCCCATTGAGAGAAAGGATATTTGAGTATTTTCTGTGGTGAGACCTAGGTTGAATAACGTCGTAAACAGAATAGACCTTATTAATTAATTCCTTAGACTTTAGACTGATCTAAAAACAAGTTTATTAAATATATATATTACGCTGGGGGAGTAAATTGGGAAGAAAGGGAATTTGGTTCCCAGATTAATTTATGACCAAATGTAACAAACCACTAGGAATAGAAACATAAATATTGATCAATGAATCAATGAAATCAGAAGGTGATGCAATGGTGGACTCAAGAAATTAAACACATTTCAATGAAATCATACGTAGATACATCTCTGAAACCAACACAGGACTGGAGGGTGATGTAATACCAACACAGGACCGGAGGGGTGATGTAATACCAACACAGGACTGGAGGGTGATGTAATACCAACACAGGGCTGGAGGGGTGATGTAATACCAACACAGGACTGGAGGGGTGATGTAATACCAACACAGGGCTGGAGGGGTGATGTAATACCAACACAGGACTGGAGGGGTGATGTAATACCAACACAGGACCGGAGGGGTGATGTAATACCAACACAGGACTGGAGGGGTGATGTAATACCAACACAGGACCGGAGGGGTGATGTAATACCAACACAGGACTGGAGGGATGATGTAATACCAACACAGGACCGGAGGGGTGATGTAATACCAACACAGGGCTGGAGGGGTGATGTAATACCAACACAGGACCGGAGGGGTGATGTAATACCAACACAGGGCTGGAGGGGTGATGTAATACCAACACAGGACTGGAGGAGTGATGTAATACCAACACAGGACTGGAGGGGTGATGTAATACCAACACAGGACCGGAGGGGTGATGTAATACCAACACAGGACTGGAGAGGTGATGTAATACCAACACAGGGCTGGAGGGATGATGTAATACCAACACAGGACTGGAGGGGTGATGTAATACCAACACAGGACTGGAGGGGTGATGTAATACCAACACAGGACTGGAGGGGTGATGTAATACCAACACAGGACCGGAGGGGTGATGTAATACCAACACAGGACTGGAGGGGTGATGTAATACCAACACAGGACTGGAGGGGTGATGTAATACCAACACAGGGCTGGAGGGATGATGTAATACCAACACAGGACTGGAGGGGTGATGTAATACCAACACAGGACTGGAGGGGTGATGTAATACCAACACAGGACTGGAGGGGTGATGTAATACCAACACAGGACTGGAGGGGTGATGTAATACCAACACAGGGCTGGAGGGGTGATGTAATACCAACACAGGGCTGGAGGGGTGATGTAATACCAACACAGGGCTGGAGGGGTGATGTAATACCAACACAGGACTGGAGGGGTGATGTAATACCAACACAGGACTGGAGGGGTGATGTAATACCAACACAGGACTGGAGGGGTGATGTAATACCAACACAGGACTGGAGGAGTGATGTAATACCAACACAGGACTGGAGGGGTGATGTAATACCAACACAGGACCGGAGGGGTGATGTAATACCAACACAGGACTGGAGAGGTGATGTAATACCAACACAGGGCTGGAGGGGTGATGTAATACCAACACAGGACCGGAGGGGTGATGTAATACCAACACAGGACTGGAGGGGTGATGTAATACCAACACAGGACTGGAGGGGTGATGTAATACCAACACAGGACTGGAGGGGTGATGTAATACCAACACAGGACCGGAGGGGTGATGTAATACCAACACAGGACCGGAGGGGTGATGTAATACCAACACAGGACTGGAGGGGTGATGTAATACCAACACAGGACTGGAGGGGTGATGTAATACCAACACAGGACTGGAGGGGTGATGTAATACCAACACAGGACTGGAGGGGTGATGTAATACCAACACAGGACTGGAGGGGTGATGTAATACCAACACAGGACCGGAGGGGTGATGTAATACCAACACAGGACCGGAGGGGTGATGTAATACCAACACAGGACTGGAGAGGTGATGTAATACCAACACAGGACTGGAGGGGTGATGTAATACCAACACAGGGCTGGAGGGGTGATGTAATACCAACACAGGGCTGGAGGGTTGATGTAATACCAACACAGGACTGGAGGGGTGATGTAATACCAACACAGGACTGGAGGGGTGATGTAATACCAACACAGGACTGGAGGGGTGATGTAATACCAACACAGGACTGGAGGGGTGATGTAATACCAACACAAAACTGGAGGGGTGATGTAATACCAACACAGGGCTGGAGGGGTGATGTAATACCAACACAGGGCTGGAGGGGTGATGTAATACCAACACAGGACTGGAGGGGTGATGTAATACCAACACAGGGCTGGAGGGGTGATGTAATACCAACACAGGACTGGAGGGGTGAGGTAATACCAACACAGGGCTGGAGGGGTGATGTAATACCAACACAGGGCTGGAGGGGTGATGTAATACCAACACAGGACTGGAGGGGTGATGTAATACCAACACAGAGCTGGAGGGGTGATGTAATACCAACACAGGGCTGGAGGGGTGATGTAATACCAACACAGGACTGGAGGGGTGATGTAATACCAACACAGGACTGGAGGGGTGATGTAATACCAACACAGGACTGGAGGGGTGAGGTAATACCAACACAGGACTGGAGGGGTGATGTAATACCAACACAGGGCTGGAGGGGTGATGTAATACCAACACAGGACTGGAGGGGTGATGTAATACCAACACAGGACTGGAGGGGTGATGTAATACCAACACAGGACTGGAGGGGTGATGTAATACCAACACAGGACTGGAGGGTTGATGTAATACCAACACAGGACTGGAGGGGTGAGGTAATACCAACACAGGGCTGGAGGGGTGATGTAATACCAACACAGGACTGGAGGGGTGATGTAATACCAACACAGGACTGGAGGGGTGATGTAATACCAACACAGGACTGGAGGGGTGATGTAATACCAACACAGGGCTGGAGGGGTGATGTAATACCAACACAGGGCTGGAGGGGTGATGTAATACCAACACAGGGCTGGAGGGGTGATGTAATACCAACACAGGACTGGAGGGGTGATGTAATACCAACACAGGACTGGAGGGGTGATGTAATACCAACACAGGGCTGGAGGGGTGATGTAATACCAACACAGGACTGGAGGGGTGATGTAATACCAACACAGGACTGGAGGGGTGATGTAATACCAACACAGGACTGGAGGGGTGATGTAATACCAACACAGGGCTGGAGGGGTGATGTAATACCAACACAGGGCTGGAGGGGTGATGTAATACCAACACAGGACTGGAGGGGTGATGTAATACCAACACAGGACTGGAGGGGTGATGTAATACCAACACAGGGCTGGAGGGGTGATGTAATACCAACACAGGACTGGAGGGGTGATGTAATACCAACACAGGACTGGAGGGGTGAGGTAATACCAACACATGACTGGAGGGATACCAACACAGGGCTGGAGGGATACCAACACAGGACTGGATGGGTGATGTAATACCAACACAGGACTGGAGGGGTGATTTAATACCAACACAGGACTGGAGGGGTGATGTAATACCAACACAGGGCTGGAGGGGTGATGTAATACCAACACAGGACTGGAGGGGTGATGTAATACCAACACAGGGCTGGAGGGGTGATGTAATACCAACACAGGACTGGAGGGGTGATGTAATACCAACACAGGACTGGAGGGGTGATGTAATACCAACACAGGACTGGAGGGGTGATGTAATACCAACACAGGACTGGAGGGGTGATGTAATACCAACACAGGACCGGAGGGGTGATGTAATACCAACACAGGACCGGAGGGGTGATGTAATACCAACACAGGACTGGAGGGGTGATGTAATACCAACACAGGACTGGAGGGGTGATGTAATACCAACACAGGACTGGAGGGGTGATGTAATACCAACACAGGACTGGAGGGGTGATGTAATACCAACACAGGACTGGAGGGGTGATGTAATACCAACACAGGACCGGAGGGGTGATGTAATACCAACACAGGACCGGAGGGGTGATGTAATACCAACACAGGACTGGAGAGGTGATGTAATACCAACACAGGACTGGAGGGGTGATGTAATACCAACACAGGGCTGGAGGGGTGATGTAATACCAACACAGGGCTGGAGGGTTGATGTAATACCAACACAGGACTGGAGGGGTGATGTAATACCAACACAGGACTGGAGGGGTGATGTAATACCAACACAGGACTGGAGGGGTGATGTAATACCAACACAGGACTGGAGGGGTGATGTAATACCAACACAAAACTGGAGGGGTGATGTAATACCAACACAGGGCTGGAGGGGTGATGTAATACCAACACAGGGCTGGAGGGGTGATGTAATACCAACACAGGACTGGAGGGGTGATGTAATACCAACACAGGGCTGGAGGGGTGATGTAATACCAACACAGGACTGGAGGGGTGAGGTAATACCAACACAGGGCTGGAGGGGTGATGTAATACCAACACAGGGCTGGAGGGGTGATGTAATACCAACACAGGACTGGAGGGGTGATGTAATACCAACACAGAGCTGGAGGGGTGATGTAATACCAACACAGGGCTGGAGGGGTGATGTAATACCAACACAGGACTGGAGGGGTGATGTAATACCAACACAGGACTGGAGGGGTGATGTAATACCAACACAGGACTGGAGGGGTGAGGTAATACCAACACAGGACTGGAGGGGTGATGTAATACCAACACAGGGCTGGAGGGGTGATGTAATACCAACACAGGACTGGAGGGGTGATGTAATACCAACACAGGACTGGAGGGGTGATGTAATACCAACACAGGACTGGAGGGGTGATGTAATACCAACACAGGACTGGAGGGGTGATGTAATACCAACACAGGACTGGAGGGGTGAGGTCATACCAACACAGGGCTGGAGGGGTGATGTAATACCAACACAGGACTGGAGGGGTGATGTAATACCAACACAGGACTGGAGGGGTGATGTAATACCAACACAGGACTGGAGGGGTGATGTAATACCAACACAGGGCTGGAGGGGTGATGTAATACCAACACAGGGCTGGAGGGGTGATGTAATACCAACACAGGGCTGGAGGGGTGATGTAATACCAACACAGGACTGGAGGGGTGATGTAATACCAACACAGGACTGGAGGGGTGATGTAATACCAACACAGGGCTGGAGGGGTGATGTAATACCAACACAGGACTGGAGGGGTGATGTAATACCAACACAGGACTGGAGGGGTGATGTAATACCAACACAGGACTGGAGGGGTGATGTAATACCAACACAGGGCTGAAGGGGTGATGTAATACCAACACAGGGCTGGAGGGGTGATGTAATACCAACACAGGACTGGAGGGGTGATGTAATACCAACACAGGACTGGAGGGGTGATGTAATACCAACACAGGGCTGGAGGGGTGATGTAATACCAACACAGGACTGGAGGGGTGATGTAATACCAACACAGGACTGGAGGGGTGAGGTAATACCAACACATGACTGGAGGGCTACCAACACAGGGCTGGAGGGATACCAACACAGGACTGGATGGGTGATGTAATACCAACACAGGACTGGAGGGGTGATGTAATACCAACACAGGACTGGAGGGGTGATGTAATACCAACACAGGGCTGGAGGGGTGATGTAATACCAACACAGGACTGGAGGGGTGATGTAATACCAACACAGGGCTGGAGGGGTGATGTAATACCAACACAGGACTGGAGGGGTGATGTAATACCAACACAGGACTGGAGGGGTGATGTAATACCAACACAGGACTGGAGGGGTGATGTAATACCAACACAGGACTGGAGGGGTGATGTAATACCAACACAGGACTGGAGGGGTGATGTAATACCAACACAGGACTGGAGGGGTGATGTAATACCAACACAGGACTGGAGGGGTGATGTAATACCAACACAGGGCTGGAGGGGTGATGTAATACCAACACAGGACTGGAGGGGTGATGTAATACCAACACAGGACTGGAGGGGTGATGTAATACCAACACAGGACTGGAGGGGTGATGTAATACCAACACAGGGCTGGAGGGGTGATGTAATACCAACACAGGACTGGAGGGGTGATGTAATACCACCACAGGACTGGAGGGGTGATGTAATACCAACACAGGACTGGAGGGGTGATGTAATACCAACACAGGGCTGGAGGGGTGATGTAATACCAACACAGGACTGGAGGGATACCAACACAGGACTGGATGGGTGATGTAATACCAACACAGGACTGGAGGGGTGATGTAATACCAACACAGGGCTGGAGGGGTGATGTAATACCAACACAGGGGTGGAGGGGTGATGTAATACCAACACAGGGCTGGAGGGGTGATGTAATACCAACACAGGGGTGGAGGGGTGATGTAATACCAACACAGGGCTGGAGGGGTGATGTAATACCAACACAGGGCTGGAGGGGTGATGTAATACCAACACAGAACTGGAGGGGTGATGTAATACCAACACAGGGCTGGAGGGGTGATGTAATACCAACACAGGACTGGAGGGGTTGATGTAATACCAACACAGGGCTGGAGGGATACCAACACAGGGCTGGAGGGGTGATGTAATACCAACACAGGGCTGGAGGGGTGATGTAATACCAACACAGGACTGGAGGGGTGATGTAATACCAACACATGACTGGAGGGGTGATGTAATACCAACACAGGACTGGAGGGGTGATGTAATACCAACACAGGGCTGGAGGGGTGATGTAATACCAACACAGGGCTGGAGGGGTGATGTAATACCAACACAGGGCTGGAGGGGTGATGTAATACCAACACAGGACTGGAGGGGTGATGTAATACCAACACAGGGCTGGAGGGGTGATGTAATACCAACACAGGGCTGGAGGGGTGAGGTAATACCAACACAGGGCTGGAGGGATGATGTAATACCAACACAGGGCTGGAGGGGTGAGGTAATACCAACACAGGGCTGGAGGGGTGATGTAATACCAACACAGGGCTGGAGGGGTGAGGTAATACCAACACAGGGCTGGAGGGATGATGTAATACCAACACAGGGCTGGAGGGGTGAGGTAATACCAACACAGGGCTGGAGGGGTGATGTAATACCAACACAGGACTGCAGGGGGCAGGAGAGCTAACAGAACACTACAGCTTCCCTGTTACCAAGATCCCTATTGTACCTTCTGCTAGACCTGCCTTCATTTAATTAACTCTCTCCACTTTAAACAACATCAGATACAGGAACCGACGGGAATAAGGAATCAAAACAGCCCTGATGTGAAAGATTTAGACTGTGATGCCTCAACAGCTCGGTAAACCTATCTAACCTATCCTAATCTATCTAATGTATGAATATATCTGTCTGTAGACCCTCAATACAAAGACACTGTCTAACGTGGATTATTGATCAAAGGTATTCCTTTTTTCCATCAATTTATTTATAGATCAGTCGATTGCCACAAAGGTTAGGAAAATGACCTGTCTATTCAAGAATGTCCTAGAATCACACGTGATGGTGAAAACATTTGTAGCCTTTTACATTTTTACCAAGGTTAAATTTTTTCGAAATTATTTAAAAAAAATAAAAATAAAATCATATTTTTTAATTACTAATAATAACCAATGAGTCACTCAGTATAATAGTTAATCAACTACCAAATGTCCAAAATGACAAATTACACTTTCTCCATCTTGTGAAACAAAGAAAGAAAGAAAGAAAGAACGTTTTACACTGTGTAAATAACTGATAAAACGTCCACTGTCTCTAAAACACCAAGAAGCAAACTAAATATAGAACCAACAACCATATAGATCCTATTAAATTACAAGAGTTGTAAGTCGCTCTGGATAAGAGCGTCTGCTAAATGACTTAAATGTAAATGTAAATGTAAGAGGGGCTATGCCACCATTCTATGGGGAGGACAAACTGCACCTTGCTAATGTAAACTAGCAATCCATTGATATATTACCACATTATTCCAAGGTTTCTCTCTAATGACAGCGCAAATGTTCTTTAAGTAAATCAACTTCACTAACAAACACATTTTAATAATAATAATAATTAATAATAATAACAGAAAGAGAATGATCCATTCAAGAGTGGATTTGAAAAAAAAACATTTTTTTTTATCAGTGTAGGTACAAGCGAGGGTCAAGTCAAGACCATTAAGACGACATACAAAAGTTTTTGGCCACTGATGAAAAAGGCGGATGCTTAAAAACATAGGTCATCGCTCTTTATTCCGGTGTTTTTTTGATGTAATGACGGACACTACAGAAAGCTTGGATAGATTTGAAGAGAAAGGACGAATATTAGCAGGTGCATCTTGAGTCAACACTACAGCTACGTTACCGTGCTAATGAACAACAACATCAACAACAACACAAACGACATAGCCTATACATAGCTTCTGCAGCTTTTATATAACAATAGACCTGAAAAACGTCCTGACGGGAGACCAGGGAAAGCATGTTCAATTCATGTACTATTCATCAGACATTGTGCAGTAAAAGAAAAAAAGCCAAATGTTTTGTTTTATATGTCTTGAATAAAGAAATATCTGTCTATTTTAATTATACAAATTTACCTATGTAAGAAATACATGTATTTTCTAAAATAACAATCAACAAAATCTGTATAAATGATATATGATAGATATGATAACAATCTAAATATATTATAATAAATTATACAATACCTTAGTAGATATGTCAAATTGAGATCCATTGATTGACAATCAAAATGAGTACATTGGTCAAATATTTTATATAATTTGAGCACAAGGTATGTTACCAGTAGCTTTACGGGGAGAACCGTTTTTGGACTCGGCATTCCTGACATCTTTACACCTAGGTCTAAATATGTTTAAGATTATATAATGATTTAATATTTAATATGTAAGCTTACTAACACAGTGGTGCTATTATTGATTGAATTCACTTCCCTGTTGAAAATAAATAGTATTTGATTGTAATATAATTTATCCACACCAGCAAATGTCGGATTAAAGCAAAGGTCTTGGTAATCTTTGTTGAACAAAAATGACATGCACCAAAAGCCAGCTGTGCCCTTCAGAACAAGTCTAGTCGGGGAATGCATTTGTCACCGAAACCAAAAAAGCATTGCACAAATAGACAAAGTGACATTTCAGGAAAAATTGAAAAGTTATGTCAGAAAGAAAGACACAAACTGACACAAAACTTAAGAGTAAAAACTGAGTAGGAGCTTTATGGTCCACAGGCCTTGAAAATGCCAAATGCATGAAAGCGTCTTTCAGCGAGGCTGTCATGCTGGCCAAGTCAAGGCATTCTCAGGCCAAAGCCCCCACAACCACAACATTACGTACAGCAGCAAAAATATAAACCGTAAAATCTGCTTTCGGTTGGCAACGAGACAGAAAGAAAACCTGTGGTGATTACTCCAACCTGGTGGCAACAAAACAGGCTTCAGATCTCAGTACATTCAAACGGACGAGATGTTGTCTTTCTCTATTCTACTGTGAACCCGACTAAGAAAGCAGCGACCTAATATGTTTATCTAGATAGTGGAATAAGTATCCCTTATAACATCACTTGAGGCATAACAAAAGATTAACAACATTGGATTTCGCCAAAAGCTTCTTTGGGAAGGATTTTTTTTCTCCCCTTGTTACTTTTCTCCCCCAGTGAGGGAAACCAGGACAATACAACACAAACCTAATGCTGTGATCTCCCAGTCTCCCACAGAGCTCAGAGACTATAGCAAAGGCCTTCTTATGACAAGCCATATATTTTTAGCATCATTAACTTCTATTTAAGTAGGTATAACCCTTAAACAATGTCCATCTCAATGTCCTCTCCTGGACCGTACGCAAAATAATAACAAGCCGTTTCTACAAAGTCACATTTTTTTTTCCAAAAGGTATATCGGTGGTGTGTATTTCTTTCAGAGGAGTATTTTAATTCAGCGCAAGAAACCATGCCGTTAGGGAATTCTAATACAATTGATAATATATTTAATGTATATCGCAAAATATAGTCTATGTAATATACAGTGTGGTCTGAAATTATTGACACCCTTGATAAAGATGAGCAATAATGATTGTATAAAATAAATAAAATACTGAGCTATATTGTATACACAAAAAAAAAAAAGATCATTATAATATTTTATACTAATACAATTGCTCAAAGAAAGGTAGGGGTCAAAATTATTCACAAAATACAAGAATTGTATAAATAAAGTAGTGAAAAGTGTAGTATTTGGCCCCATATTCCAAGAACGCAATGACTACATAGAGCTTGTGACTCTACAAACTTGTTGGATGCATTTGTTGTTAGTTTTGGTTGTGTTTCAGATTATTTTGTGTCCAATAGAAATGAATGGTAAGTAATGTATTGTGTCAATTTGGAGTCACTTTAATTGTAAATAAGAATAGAACATGTTTTCTACATTCATGCGAATGCTACCATGATTACGGATAGTCCTGAATTAATTTCTGACTCCTACCTTTCTGAAAATAATAAATGGTTACTTGTCAAATAAAATCTCTTTCTCTGAGCAATTGTATTAGTATAAAATAATATAATTTCCCTTAATTTTTTGGGCATATAATATAGTTCAGTATTTGAATTATATATTTTATATATCATTATTGCTGATCTTGATCAATGGTGTCAATAATTTCAGACAAACACTGTATATTAATAAAAATTCATGATCAGAAAAATAGAGAATCTCATAGGAATATAAATGTATGTACAATTATTTCAAGCCACAGTTCAACACAGCATTAAAATGTAAATAAAATATGACTTACTGAGGAAGGCAAACCGGGGGGAACTTTCCGAACTTTCTTTGTCTGAACCTCTGAAATAAACAAGAATTAAAAACAGTTCAGTGTCACATTGTTATTGATAACCTCCTAATATTTTTTTAACTTGAACATATCCATTCATATGATCAAGACTAAACAAACTCAATGACTTATCTAACCACTTCACAAAATAATATAGCTTATTGTGCTAAATAAAGAAGGAAGCCTTAGCATGACAACAAACAATCAAGTAAACTACAAATATAGCTATCCACAACACAAAATGATTCACTTCATATTGGGGGGGTAGGACATTTTGTCAGCCGGTAACTGTCAAGCAAATAACTGCCGGTTTCACGGTAATTGACCGTTAATTAACATAAACACATTTAGCATCTCCTGGCTTTCACACACAGCCTACAAGCCACTGATGCAGACCTCAGAAACATCTGCATTTTCATTTAAAAAGTCTAATAAAACCCATTTAATATAGACTAAACCATCACAATAAATCCATTATTTATTTTAGACAGGTCTAAAGAAACATTATGATATGAAGAAAATGTAGCCTATTTCAGAAGAACAGAATAGTCCTCCTTATGTTAGGCCCTGATCTGGCTAAGCCAAATGGCTGTGGGCTACACTAGTTCATTTAACAGACAAGATTTGCTTACAATTCCTGTGGCATTATTTTATAGTAAGAAGAATACAATTGAACATTGCTGAGTAAAATAGAAAGGATATTGTTCCGAAACGATTTCCGAGGGAGTGTGCACGTGGCTATTCTTTGTTCAGCGTTTAGCATAGTGATAATTTGCTTAATTTAGAGTTATTTATGCAACTTTAGTTATGATACAAACCTTAGGCTATTTGTTTTGATTTGTAATACATGCTACTTAAACATCTAATGAGAGGCTTGCACTGTGCTCTGTTTCTTACGCAGGCTGCACACACTTCATCAGTCTCTCATTCACAATTTGACAAGCACTAGACGATATTCTCACCCATTAAACTATTTTCAATTTAAACTGGTCTTTACATATAGCCTACTAATATGTGTGTGGGAAGAAAAAAAACATGTAATCTGTAGCCTGCACTCGAATAGTGAATGCAGGAAGCAGTTGAGTTTTTAATATGTCAGGTAAACTACACCGGTTTGAAAGCGGATTCATGTGCTTAATTTTAAGAGTTGAGACATAAATATAGCATTACAAAATAGCTGTGATCCTCTTTAAAATAGTGGCCAGTCAAAAAGCAATTGCGCAATGACTGCGCTTATAAGAACACGTTTAACTAGGGGTCCTAGGCCTATAGGCCATGCTTAGAGTTATTTGGCCACTTTAAAGCTCAGTCACACCGGTAGGATTGTCAAACGTTTTCCTGCCGACAGTACTTAGCACCTCTGAACAGAGTGTAGTCAGTTCACACAGCAAAGACCTTGGACGACGTCAGCCGCTCAGCCTTGTTAAAATACTCCAAACCAGAAGGTGGCAGTAGCGTTGTTTGGCAATACCTATCTATGCATATTGCTTATGATCTAGATTCCAAGCTATCTGTGCTAATGTTGATATTTTGTAGAATGCCCTTTGATACTAGCCAGGTGGACACAACTACCTAGCAAGATGATGAAGAAACTATTGAAATCCCTTTCCATAATCCCATACTGCCAGTGCCAGCCCATTGCCAAATGTTTAGCTAGCATATTCACTAGCTAGCACAAAATATATAGCTAGCTAGCTAAGGACGCTGCACTAACAACGGCAGCTAACACAGGCAACTGTTTAATGAAACTAGCTAATCAATTGTGATGTCATTATAATGTCAATACTAGCTACAGTAGTTAGCTAGCTTGGAGGATGTATTTAGTGTTGTGTGCATTGGGTCTGTGTACTTAACTAGCTACCATCCCATAGCCTACATTGCATATGAAGTGTGACTGGCTCATGCTGATGCATGCAACCCAGCAGACTATTCTCAATGTAATCTTGTCTTTACATATACTAAATAATATATGTGTGAAAGTTTTGATTTAGAATGGGCCATTATCATGCACCTGTCGGAACAGGGGAAGGGGGGAAAGAAATACTTAATTTGTATTCACTTGAATAGCGAATGGAGGACACTTTTCCCGCGGTTCATTTTCATGCCGCCCAGGTAGGCTACTCCAGTTGTAAAGCGAAGCAATGTGCTTAATATTAGGAAAAGCTGAGAAATAAATTGAGATCCTCCTCTTTTTAATAGAGGCCATCACAACTCTGTTTTTCTCACGCAATTGCATATTCTATAGAAATGTAGCGCAGCATATGCTTATAGGAACACGCATTTCATTCCTGTTGCTGCCCAACAGGTGATCCTATTCCACGTCAAACTCTGGATGCCAGGGCTCTCATTAACGGTGTGATTGGATATTTTCCAATGCGTTTGCATTGATGTCAGAGTGATTAGAGCGACAATAGAGCGCTGAGTACCAGGCAGTTAGCGACCGGCAGTTAACAAGTTTGGTAGGCTACTAATGACCATCAGCAGCATCAGAGCAAAGTTTTGGAGACGCCTAGTTACTGTGACTCAACGGTCACGTGGAATTTCACTGCGGTCATGACTCGTGACTGCCGGTTTGGTGGTAATACGGTCACCATAGCGGTCCTAATTGGGGGCTGACACCTCTTAAAGCCGCCACTGCAAGGCATGATATTTATCGTCACTTTATTTATAATTTCCTCTTTCAGGTTTTCCACCAAAACAATGTCACACGGAAGCTTTTGACTTTCCAAGAAGTCTGAATGACTGTGGATACTTAGAATGGATAATATTAATTAAAAAGCAATGTAGATTGAACACACAACTTGTATGACAGTTCATGATCAATACATTTATTTATTTTTAAACAGCTTTGATATTAAAATAGACTCAGTTCTGAGCGGAGTGGTGTGAGGGTAGGGGGCTGAGAGCCTGGCGGAGTGGTGTGATGGTCGGGAGCTGAGAGCCTGGCAGAGTGGTGTGATGGTCGGGGGCTGAGAGCCTGGCGGAGTGGTGTGAGGGTCGGGAGCTGAGAGCCTGGCGGAGTGGTGTGAGGGTCGGGAGCTGAGAGCCTGGGGGAGTGGTGTGAGGGTCGGGGGCTGAGAGCCTGGCGGAGTGGTGTGAGGGTCGGGAGCTGAGAGCCTGGAGGAGTGGTGTGAGGGTCGGGAGCTGAGAGCCTGGAGGAGTGGTGTGAGGGTCGGGGGCTGAGAGCCTGGAGGAGTGGTGTGAGGGTCGGGGGCTGAGAGCCTGGAGGAGTGGTGTAAGGGTCGGGAGCTGAGAGCCTGGCGGAGTGGTGTGAGGGTCGGGGGCTGAGAGCCTGGCGGAGTGGTGTGAGGGTCGGGGGCTGAGAGCCTGGAGGAGTGGTGTGAGGGTCGGGAGCTGAGAGCCTGGCGGAGTGGTGTGAGGGTCGGGAGCTGAGAGCCTGGCGGAGTGGTGTAAGGGTCGGGGGCTGAGAGCCTGGAGGAGTGGTGTGAGGGTCGGGAGCTGAGAGCCTGGAGGAGTGGTGTGAGGGTCGGGGGCTGAGAGCCTGGCGGAGTGGTGTGAGGGTCGGGGGCTGAGAGCCTGGCGGAGTGGTGTGAGGGTCGGGAGCTGAGAGCCTGGCGGAGTGGTGTGAGGGTCGGGGGCTGAGAGCCTGGCGGAGTGGTGTGAGGGTCGGGGGCTGAGAGCCTGGAGGAGTGGTGTGAGGGTCGGGGCTGAGAGCCTGGGGGAGTGGTGTGAGGGTCGGGAGCTGAGAGCCTGGCGGAGTGGTGTGATGGTCGGGGGCTGAGAGCCTGGCGGAGTGGTGTGAGGGTCGGGGGCTGAGAGCCTGGCGGAGTGGTGTGAGGGTCGGGGGCTGAGAGCCTGGCGGAGTGGTGTGAGGGTCGGGGGCTGAGAGCCTGGCGGAGTGGTGTGAGGGTCGGGGGCTGAGAGCCTGGAGGAGTGGTGTGAGGGTCGGGGGCTGAGAGCCTGGCGGAGTGGTGTGAGGGTCGGGAGCTGAGAGCCTGGCGGAGTGGTGTGAGGGTCGGGAGCTGAGAGCCTGGGGGAGTGGTGTGAGGGTCGGGAGCTGAGAGCCTGGGGGAGTGGTGTGATGGTCGGGGGCTGAGAGCCTGGAGGAGTGGTGTGAGGGTCGGGAGCTGAGAGCCTGGAGGAGTGGTGTGAGGGTCGGGAGCTGAGAGCCTGGCGGAGTGGTGTGAGGGTCGGGAGCTGAGAGCCTGGCGGAGTGGTGTAAGGGTCGGGGGCTGAGAGCCTGGCGGAGTGGTGTGAGGGTCGGGGGCTGAGAGCCTGGAGGAGTGGTGTGAGGGTCGGGGGCTGAGAGCCTGGCGGAGTGGTGTGAGGGTCGGGGGCTGAGAGCCTGGCGGAGTGGTGTGAGGGTCGGGGGCTGAGAGCCTGGCGGAGTGGTGTGAGGGTCGGGGCTGAGAGCCTGGCGGAGTGGTGTGAGGGTCGGGGGCTGAGAGCCTGGGGGAGTGGTGTGAGGGTCGGGGCTGAGAGCCTGGGGGAGTGGTGTGAGGGTCGGGAGCTGAGAGCCTGGCGGAGTGGTGTGATGGTCGGGGGCTGAGAGCCTGGCGGAGTGGTGTGAGGGTCGGGGGCTGAGAGCCTGGCGGAGTGGTGTGAGGGTCGGGGGCTGAGAGCCTGGCGGAGTGGTGTGAGGGTCGGGGGCTGAGAGCCTGGCGGAGTGGTGTGAGGGTCGGGGCTGAGAGCCTGGCGGAGTGGTGTGAGGGTCGGGGGCTGAGAGCCTGGGGGAGTGGTGTGAGGGTCGGGGCTGAGAGCCTGGGGGAGTGGTGTGAGGGTCGGGAGCTGAGAGCCTGGCGGAGTGGTGTGATGGTCGGGGGCTGAGAGCCTGGCGGAGTGGTGTGAGGGTCGGGGGCTGAGAGCCTGGCGGAGTGGTGTGAGGGTCGGGGGCTGAGAGCCTGGAGGAGTGGTGTGAGGGTCGGGGGCTGAGAGCCTGGCGGAGTGGTGTGAGGGTCGGGGGCTGAGAGCCTGGAGGAGTGGTGTGAGGGTCGGGGGCTGAGAGCCTGGCGGAGTGGTGTGAGGGTCGGGGGCTGAGAGCCTGGCGGAGTGGTGTGAGGGTCGGGGGCTGAGAGCCTGGCGGAGTGGTGTGAGGGTCGGGAGCTGAGAGCCTGGCGGAGTGGTGTGAGGGTCGGGAGCTGAGAGCCTGGGGGAGTGGTGTGAGGGTCGGGAGCTGAGAGCCTGGGGGAGTGGTGTGATGGTCGGGGGCTGAGAGCCTGGAGGAGTGGTGTGAGGGTCGGGAGCTGAGAGCCTGGCGGAGTGGTGTGAGGGTCGGGAGCTGAGAGCCTGGGGGAGTGGTGTGAGGGTCGGGGCTGAGAGCCTGGCGGAGTGGTGTGAGGGTCGGGGGCTGAGAGCCTGGGGGAGTGGTGTGAGGGTCGGGGGCTGAGAGCCTGGCGGAGTGGTGTGAGGGTCGGGAGCTGAGCTCACCCATGTTGTCGCTGTGCAGTGGTCTCCGGCGAGGGTTGTTGTTGTAGTGCTGGTAATACTGGGACCCAGGCTTGGTGGGCGACACAGCCCCAGGGCTGCCCATACCCATTTCTCCTCCCAGGAGACTCGGCTGTAACACACAGGACAGAGAGACGTTAACATACAAGACAGGACAGAGAGACGTTAACATACAGGACAGGACGGAGAGACGTTAACATACAGGACAGGACGGAGAGACGTTAACATACAAGACAGGACAGAAAGACATTAACATACAGGACAGGACAGAGAGACATTAACATACAGGACAGGACAGAGAGACGTTAACATACAAGACAGGACAGAGAGACGTTAACATACAGGACAGGACGGAGAGACGTTAACATACAAGACAGGACAGAAAGACATTAACATACAGGACAGGACAGAGAGACATTAACATACAGGACAGGACAGAGAGACGTTAACATACAAGACAGGACAGAGAGACGTTAACATACAAGACAGGACAGAGAGACATTAACATACAGGACAGGACAGAGAGACATTAACATACAGGACAGGACGGAGAGACGTTAACATACAAGACAGGAAAGAGAGACGTTAACATACAGGACAGGACGGAGAGACGTTAACATACAAGACAGGACAGAGAGACGTTACCAGACAGGACAGGACAGGAACACACCAGTCGCTAAGCGTAATGTACCCCTCGCGGTGAACTCCAGTGTGAAGTCAGATTGAGGTGCATGAAGTGAGCGGCTCAGAAAACTACAATCCTCACACACAGTCGTCGACAACAAAATGTAGAGACATAAAGTAACATTTAGAACAAATTAGCACCTTTGTTTTTATGAAGATACACTTCACTGAAGGATTAACAATTCACAGTTAGAATGTTAAAAACATCAACAGACAGGTGTTAAAATAATAGGCCACTGAAAAATAAAAATGATTATAACACAAACTATCCGAAGATAATTTAAATATTCACAAGGTTGTAAAGGAATCAATAAAATACATTGTCAAGGTTTTAAGTTTCAGCATAGGCTGACCTTTCCATATGACTTCAAATCTTGAATCTCAACTATAATAAATAAAATTAACAAAAAGGTAAATAAAGTTTTCATTTCAATTTACTTATTTAATAACTAACTACACCTAGTATATATTTTTTTTAAATGACCTTGATAACGAAAACAACCAGGTTGTGTCCATATTAGGACGTTGTCAACCAGGAAGCCCAGCGTCAGAGTCCGATACTGAGTAACTATCGTCTGACCTCAACTCCTGTGAATATAGTCCACTTACCCCGAGCAGCCATCATATCTCCTGATTAAACTCTGCTCGACTAACATTGTTCTCCTAATCGAGTTAAATTATTCACCGACAACAAGTGCGTGAAGGTTCGTTAAATTCTTACGAAAGAAACAAGAAAGAAAGAAACTAGCAGAAGATGGACTAGAATGTTCCTGCTGGGCGACGACGAGAGGAGAGCAGTGCACGAGAGATTCTACGAGCACAAGAAAATATTTTTCCCACAACTTTTAAGGCTATACTTGTTCAAACTTCCCAGCGACTGAACTAATTAGTGTAAGTTGATCAAGTAGAGAAAGTGTTTGCCCTGATCTGAATTCCAGTCACTGGGGCTCTCACAACAGAGTTAGACATGCTTCACTAGATCTCAATTCACATGCTAAACAGGCTAAATAGGCCAATTACAGGCCTGCTCCTGGGTCCCCCGTTAACTCTGTCTACCACGCAAATGGTGCCCTATTCTCTATATAGTGCACTAGGATCCATAGGGTTCAGGTCAAAAGTAGTGCACTACATAGGGAATAGGGTTCCATAGGGCTCTCGGTCAAAACTAGTGCACTATATAGGGAATAGGGTGCCATTTGGGAGATATACTGGGAAAATAAGACGGGGGCCTTCAGACTGCTAAAACAAAAGGGCTCTTGTCTTACATAAAGTAAGTCAACCCACCCACCATCACCCCACGCCATTCCCCCACGCCATCACCCACCCACCATTCCATCACCCCACGCCATTCCCCCACGCTATCACCCACCCACCATTCCATCACCCCACGCCATTCCCCCACGCCATCACCCACCCACCATTCCATCACCCCACGCCATTCCCCCACGCTATCACCCACCCACCATTCCATCACCACACGCCATTCCCCCACGCTATCACCCACCCACCATTCCATCACCACACACCATTCCCCCACGCTATCACCCCACACCATCACCCCACACCATCACCCCACACCATCACCCCACGCCATTCCCCCACGCTATCACCCACCCACCCACCATCACCCCACGCCATTCCCCCACGCTATCACCCACCCACCCACCATCACCCCACGCCATTCCCCCACGCTATCACCCCACGCCATCACCCACCCACCCACCATCACCCCACGCCATTCCCCCACGCTATCACCCACCCACCATTCCATCACCACACACCATTCCCCCACGCTATCACCCCACACCATCACCCCACACCATCACCCCACACCATCACCCCACACCATTCCCCCACGCTATCACCCCACACCATCACCCCACGCCATCACCCCACACCATCACCCCACGCCATCCCCCCACGCTATCACCCCACGCCATCACCCCACACCATCACCCCACGCCATCACCCCACACCATCACCCCACACCATCACCCCACACCATCACCCCACACCATCACCCCACGCCATCACCCCACGCCATCACCCCCACACCATCCCCCCACGCTATCACCCCCACACCATCACCCCACACCATCACCCCTACACCATCACCCCCACACCATCACCCCACACAATCACCACACACCATCACCCCACACCATCACCACACACCATCACCCCCACACCATCACCCACCCACCATCACCCCACACCATCACCACACACCATCACCCCCACACCATCACCCACCCACCATCACCCCACACCATCACCACACACCATCACCCCACACCATCACCCCACACCATCCCCACCCACCATCACCCCACACCATCACCCCACACCATCCCCACCCACCATCACCCCACACCATCACCCCCCACCCACCATCACCCCCTACCATCCCCCCCACACCATCCCCACCCACCATCACCCCACACCATCACCCCACACCATCCCCACACACCATCACCCCACCCATCATCACCCCCTACCCTCCCCCCCACACCATCACCCCACCACCATCACTCTCCTCCTCCTCCACTACTTCTCCTCTCCTCCTCCTTCTCCTCTCCTCCTCATCTCCTCCTCCTCCTCTCCTCTTCCTCTCCTCCCTCTCCTCTCCCACTATCTCCTGTCCTCTCCTCCCTCTCCTCTCCCACTCTCTCCTGTCCTCTCCTCCCTCTCCTCTCCCACTCTCTCCTGTCCTCTCCTCCTCCTCCTCTCCTCCTCATCTCCTCCTCCTCCTCTCCTCTTCATCTCCTCCTCTTCCTCTCCTCCCTCTCCTCTCCCACTCTCTCCTGTCCTCTCCTCCTTCTCCTCTCCCACTCTCTCCTGTCCTCTCCTCCCTCTCCTCTCCCACTCTCTCCTGTCCTCTCCTCTCCCACTCTCTCCTGTCCTCTCCTTCCTCCCCCTCTCCTCCCTCTCTCCTCCTCTCCTCCCTCTCCTCTCCCACTCTCTCCTGTCCTCTCCTCCCTCCCCCTTTGCTCCCTCTCTCCTTCTCCTCTCCTCTACCTCTTCCCCCTCCTCCTCCTTCCCTCCTCCTCTCCTCTACCTCTCCTCTCCTCTCCTCCTCTCCTCCTCCTCTCCTAATCTCCTCCTCCTCTCCTCATCTTGCCCGATTTCAGAGATAACGAGCTGTTGTACCCAGCTGGCATCCAGCGCCTGATATTAACTAAGATAAATGGCAAGCACCTGAACGGAGGAGAGAACAGAGAGAGAGAAGAGAGAGGAACTCTCCCGTGAAGGATTAAGGCTCCTTGCCTTAGCATTTATAACACAGGTGTAGACATTTATAAAACAGGACTATGCATGCATCCCATTTGGCACCCTAACCCCTATGTAGTGGACTACTTTAGACCAGGGGGCCCTATAAAGGGAATAGGGTGCCTTTTGAGACTTGAACATGCCTGCTGTTTGACGATTATCAAAAGGAGAGGTCATCGAGAAATGATTTAGAAAAAAAAATGGCACCACACAAAAGACCGAAAAAAGAGGCAGAAAAAGTATTGAAGCATTTAATAAAAATAAATAAATCATATGGTAACCTCCAACTCAAGAAAATAATGCCAACAAACAGAAAAAGGGGGTAAATAGTTTGAAGTCAAACACAAATAAACAAAGGTATTTTTTTTCTGAAAGCAGTACTATAATCTGGACAGATATTACAACAGTATTACTGGATGGTAGACAGGAGACACAGCGGAGCTCCACAATGGAGACTAAAATCACTTTGGCAGTAGAGTAGGAGCATTACCTTAGGGCTTTACAGGAGGACTGCCATAGCGCTTTACAGGAGGACAGCCATAGGGCTTTACAGGAGGACTACCATAGGGCTTTACAGGAGGACTACCATGGGGCTTTACAGGAGGACTACCATAGGGGTTTACAGGAGGACTACCATAGGGCTTTACAGGAGGACTACCATAGGGGTTTACAGGAGGACTACCATAGGGCTTTACAGGAGGACTACCATAGGGCTTTACAGGAGGACTACCATAGGGCTTTACAGGAGGACTACCATAGGGGTTTACAGGAGGACTACCATAGGGCTTTACAGGAGGACTACCATTGGGGTTTACAGGAGGACTACCATAGGGCTTTACAGGAGGACTACCATCGGGGTTTACAGGAGGACTACCATAGGTGTTTACAGGAGGACTACCATAGGGCTTTACAGGAGGACTACCATAGGGCTTTACAGGAGGACTACCATCGGGGTTTACAGGAGGACTACCATAGGGCTTTACAGGAGGAAATGCCATAGGGCTTTACAGGAGGACTACCATAGGGCTTTACAGGAGGACTACCATGGGGCTTTACAGGAGGACTACCATAGGGCTTTACAGGAGGACTGCCATAGGGGTTTACAGGAGGACTACCATAGGGCTTTACAGGAGGACTGCCATAGGGGTTTACAGGAGGACTACCATAGGGGTTTACAGGAGGACTACCATAGGGCTTTACAGGAGGACTACCATAGGGCTTTACAGGAGGACTACCATAGGGCATTACAGGAGGACTACCATAGGGCTTTACAGGAGGACTACCATAGGGCTTTACAGGAGGACTACCATAGGGCTTTACAGGAGGAGGATTACCATAGGGCTTTACAGGAGTAGGATTACCTTAGGGCTTTACAGGAGGACTACCATAGGGCTTTACAGGAGGATCATTACCATAGGGCTTTACAGGAGGAGCATTACCATGGGGCTTTACAGGAGGAAAATTACCATAGGGCTTTACAGGAGGAGCATTACCATAGGGCTTTACAGGAGGATCATTACCATGGGGCTTTACAGGAGGAGGATTACCATAGGGCTTTACAGGAGGATCATTACCTTAGGGCTTTACAGGAGGAGGATTACCATAGGGCTTTACAGGAGGAGAATTACCTTAGGGCTTTACAGGAGGATCATTACCTTAGGGCTTTACAGGAGGACCATTACCATAGGGCTTTACAGGAGGATGATTACCTTGGGGCTTTACAGGAGGATCATTACTTTAGGGCTTTACAGGAGGAGCATTACCATAGGGCTTTACAGGAGGAGGATTACCATAGGGCTTTACAGGAGGATAATTACCATAGGACATGACTTTACAGGAGGACTACTTTAGGTCTTTACAGGAGGAGGATTAGGGGTTGTAGTTGTAGTACAGTAGGTGTATCTAGCTGTGTTGTATTAGATGGGACATGACAAGGTGGCCCAGAGGAGGTGAACCCTGGAGATGGGACATGACAAGGTGGCCCAGAGGAGGTGAACCCTGGAGATGGGACATGACAAGGTGGCCCAGAGGAGGTGAACCCTGGAGATGGGACATGACAAGGTGGCCCAGATGAGGTGAACCCTGGAGATGGAACATGACAAGGTGGCCCAGAGGAGGTGAACCCTGGAGATGGGACATGACAAGGTGGCCCAGAGGAGGTGAACCCTGGAGATGGGACATGACAAGGTGGCCCAGAGGAGGTGAACCCTGGAGATGGGACATGACAAGGTGGCCCAGAGGAGGTGAACCCTGGAGATGGGACATGACAAGGTGGCCCAGAGGAGGTGAACCCTGGAGATGGGACATGACAAGGTGGCCCAGAGGAGGTGAACCCTGGAGATGGGACATGACAAGGTGGCCCAGAGGAGATGAACCCTGGAGATGGGACATGACAAGGTGGCCCAGAGGAGGTGAACCCTGGAGATGGGACACGACAAGGTGGCCCAGAGGAGATGAACCCTGGAGACAGGACATGACAAGGTGGCCCAGAGGAGGTGAACCCTGGAGATGGGACATGACAAGGTGGCCCAGAGGAACCCAGTTTTTCTCAACCAGTAAATTGCCCCATTCTTCCAAGAGCTCACTGAGTTTGAATGAAGACAAGAACACACACACACACATGCGCACGCACGCACACACACACACACACACACACACACACACACACACACACACACACACACACACACACACACACACACACACACACACACACACACACACACACACACACACACACACAGACACAGACACACACACACGCGCACACGCACACGCGCACGCGCACACACACACACACACACACACACACACACCACAGCCCAGCCTGGCCCTAGACAGCTACATATAGTTACAGACACATCACAGCCCAGCCTGGCCCTAGACAGCTACGTATAGTTACAGACACATCACAGCCCAACCTGGCCCTAGACAGCTACGTATAGTTACAGACACACCACAGCCCAGCCTGGCTCTAGACAGCTACGTATAGTTACAGACACATCACAGCCCAGCCTGGCCCTAGACAGCTACGTATAGTTACAGACACATCACAGCCCAGACTGGCTCTAGACAGCTACGTATAGTTACAGACACATCACAGCCCAGCCTGGCCCTAGACAGCTACGTATAGTTACAGACACATCACAGCCCAGACTGGCTCTAGACAGCTACGTATAGTTACAGACACTTCACAGCCCAGCCTGGCCCTAGACAGCTACATATAGTTACAGACACATCACAGCCCAGCCTGGCCCTAGACAGCTACGTATAGTTAAAGACACACCACAGCCCAGCCTGGCCCTAGACAGCTACATATAGTTACAGACACATCACAGCCCAGCCTGGCCCTAGACAGCTACGTATAGTTACAGACACATCACAGCCCAACCTGGCCCTAGACAGCTACGTATAGTTACAGACACATCACAGCCCAGCCTGGCCCTAGACAGCTACGTATAGTTACAGACACACCACAGCCCAGCCTGGCTCTAGACAGCTACGTATAGTTACAGACACATCACAGCCCAGCCTGGCCCTAGACAGCTACGTATAGTTACAGACACATCACAGCCCAGACTGGCTCTAGACAGCTACGTATAGTTACAGACACACCACAGCCCAGCCTGGCTCTAGACAGCTACGTATAGTTACAGACACATCACAGCCCAGCCTGGCTGTAGACAGCTACGTATAGTTACAGACACATCACAGTCCAGCCCTGGACAGCTACGTCGTCATTCTATCGTCATTCTATCGTCATTCTGTCGTCTTTCTATTGTCATTCTATCGTCATTCTGTCGTCATTCTATCGTCATTCTGTCGTCATTCTGTCGTCATTCTATTGTCATTCTCTCGTCAATCTATCGTCATTCTGTCGTCATTCTATCGTCATTCTATCGTCATTCTGTCGTCATTCTATCGTCATTCTATCGTCATTCTGTCGTCATTCTATCGTCATTCTGTCATCATTCTGTCGTCATTCTATCGTCATTCTCTCGTCAATCTATCGTCATTCTGTCGTCATTCTATCGTCATTCTATCGTCATTCTGTCGTCATTCTATCGTCATTCTATCGTCATTCTATCGTCATTCTATCGTCATTCTGTCGTCATTCTATCGTCATTCTATCGTCATTCTGTCATCATTCTATCGTCATTCTATCGTCATTCTATCGTCATTCTGTCGTCATTCTATCGTCATTATATTGTCATTCTATCCTCATTCTATCGTCATTCTCTCGCCATTGTATGGTGACCATCAATATATGTGGCACAGAGATTGGTGTGTGTCTCAGCCCATTGAAACCCACAGTGACAGAGGTTGGTGTGTGTTGTGGTCTCAGCCCATTGAAACCCACAGTGACAGAGGTTGGTGTGTGTTGTGGTCTCAGCCCATTGAAACCCACAGTGACAGAGGTTGGTGTGTGTTGTGGTCTCAGCCCATTGAAACCCACAGTGACAGAGGTTGGTGTGTGTTGTGGTCTCAGCCCATTGAAACCCACAGTGACAGAGGTTGGTGTGTGTTGTGGTCTCAGCCCATTGAAACCCACAGTGACAGAGGTTGGTGTGTGATGTGGTCTCAGCCCATTGAAACCCAGTGACTCTCTCTCTCTCTCTCTCTCTCTCTCTCTCTCTCTCTCTCTCTCTCTCTCTCTCTCTCTCTCTCTCTCTCTCTCTCTCTCTCTATCTCTCTCTCTCTCTCTCTCTCTCTCTCTCTGTCTCTCAATGTCTCTCTCTATGTCTCTCTCTATGTCTCTCTCTCTGTCTCTCTCTCTCTGTCTCTGTCTCTCTCTCGTCTCTCCGTCTCTCTCTCTCTCTCTGTCTCTCTCTCTCTCTCTGTCTCTCTCTGTCTCTCTCTCTCTATGTCTGACTCTGTCGTTCTCTGTCTCTCTCTCTATCTCTCTCTCTCTGTCTCTCTCTCTTTCTCTCTCTATCTCTGACTCTGTCGTTCTCTGTCTCTCTGTCTCTCTCTCTCTCTCTGTCTCTCTCTCTTTCTCTCTCTATCTCTGACTCTGTCGTTCTCTGTCTCTCTCCGTCTCTCTCTCTTTGTTCCGCGGTGCAGTGCCACCATCGCAAGCAGTTCAAAGCGGTTTTCCTTAATTAGTTATCACGCTTCGGTTGATAAATAAATAGAAACCATTTAAGAACGCTTAAAACAGAATCAGACAGTACATTACACCTCGCAATATCTGTCGTCTTCTGGAACCAATTAAACAACAGAGAGAGAACTCTACAGCCCTGTACCTCTGTTATCATAATGATCCAACAATACAGCTGAGTTTAGTTAGGGAGTCTGTCAGACTGAACAGGGAGAGCTCAGACACAAACATTACAGGTGTGGAATCACTGAGCTGTCAGGACACTCAGTCACAGGTGTGGAATCACTGAGCTGTCAGGACACTCAGTCACAGGTGTGGAATCACTGAGCTGTCAGGACACTAAGTCACAGGTGTGGAATCACTGAGCTGTCAGGACACTCAGTCACAGGTGTGGAATCACTGAGCTGTCAGGACACTCAGTCACAGGTGTGGAATCACTGAGCTGTCAGGACACTAAGTCACAGGTGTGGAATCACTGAGCTGTCAGGACACTCAGTCACAGGTGTGGAATCACTGAGCTGTCAGGACACTAAGTCACAGGTGTGGAATCACTGAGCTGTCAGAACACTAAGTCACAGGTGTGGAATCACTGAGCTGTCAGGACACTAAGTCACAGGTGTGGAATCACTGAGCTGTCAGGACACTAAGTCACAGGTGTGGAAT
>NC_092103.1:46918661-46921161 GCF_045679555.1 Salvelinus alpinus | reverse complement strand
CCACACCACACCATACCACACCACACCATACCACACCACACCATACCACACTATACTACACCACACCATACCACACCATACCACACCACACCATACCACACCATACCACACTATACTACACCACACCATACCACACCACACCACACCATACCACACTATACTACACCACACCATACCACACCATACCACACCATACCACACTATACTACACCACACCATACCACACCACACCATACCACACCATACCACACCATACCACACCATACCACACCACACCACACCATACCACACCACACCATACCATACCACACCATACCACACCATACCACACCATACCACACCACACCACACCATACCACACCACACCACACCATACCACACCACACCACACCACACCACACCATACCACACCACACCACACCACACCATACCACACCACACCACACCACACCATACCACACCATACCACACCACACCACACCACACCATACCATGTCCAACAGTCAAACCGTCTGCTGCCTGGCCCGCCTGTCATACAAACTGACACATCCACAAACACCCAGGACTACTTGCCACATCCTGTAGAAAATGAGTAAAGCGGTTTTAAGCAAGTGTTGTGATCAATAATACTAATGAAATAATGGTGCTATTTGTGGGAGCAGATGTGTCCAAATTATGGCAGGTCGTCTCCAGGGAAGGACCACAGCGGATCTGAAGAGACTGGAAAACAGCTGTTCAGAATCAACATCATACCAAACACACACACACACACACGCAGGCATGCACGCACACACACCACACCACACCATACCATACTACACCACACCATACCATACTACACCACACCACACCGTACCATACTATACTACACCACACCACACCACACCATACCATACCATACTACACCACACCACACCATACCACACTATACTGCACCACACTATACTACACCACACCACACCACACCATACCACACTATACTACACCACACCACACCACACCATACCATACTACACCACACCACACCATACCACACTATACTACACTACACCACACTATACTACACCACACCACACCATACCACACTATACTACACCACACCACACCACACCACACCATACCATACCACACCACACCACACCACACCATACCACACTATACTACACTACACCACACTATACACCACCACACCATACCACACCATACCATACTACACCACACCACACCATACCATACCACACCATACCATACCACACCACACCATACCATACTACACCACACCATACCACACTATACTACACCACACCACACCATACCACACCACACCATACTACACCACACCACACCATACCATACCAAATCATACCATACACCACCACACCACACCACACTATACTACACCACACCATACCATACAACACCACACCATACCACACCATACCACACCACACCATACTACACCACACCATACTACACCACACCATACCATACCATACCACACCATACCACACCATACCACACCATACCATACTACACCACACCATACTACACCACACCATACCATACCATACCACACCATACCACACCATACCACACCATACCACACCATACCACACCACACCATACCACACCACATCATACCATACAACACCATACCACACTATACTACACCACACATACTACACCATACAACACATACCATACAATGTGTGTGTAGCACCCTCCACCCTCGTGGGGTATTCCTGACAGAACCAGCATCATCAAGACAGATATGGAAGAGATGATGACATAGTTAGTAGAGATGATATAGTTAGTAGAGATGATATAGTTAGTATAGATGATATAGTTAGTAGAGATGGACATAGTTAGTAGAGATGGACATAGTTAGTAGAGATGATATAGTTAGTAGAGATGATATAGTTAGTAGAGATGATATAGTTAGTAGAGATGATATAGTTAGTAGAGATGATATAGTTAGTAGAGATGATATAGTTAGTAGAGATGATATAGTTAGTAGAGATGACATAGTTAGTAGAGATGATATAGTTAGTAGATTTTACATAATGAGTAGAGATGATATAGTTAGTAGAGATGATATAGTAAGTAGAGATGATATAGTTAGTAGAGATGATATAGTTAGTAGAGATGACATAGTTAGTATAGATGCTATAGTTAGTAGAGATGATATAGTTAGTAGAGATGGACATAGTTAGTAGAGATGATATAGTTAGTAGAGATGATATAGTTAGTAGCGATGGACATAATTAGTAGAGATGATATAGTTAGTAGAGATGATATAGTTAGTAGAGATGATATAGTTAGTAGCGATGGACATAATTAGTAGAGATTATATAGTTAGTAGAGATGATATAGTTAGTAGAGATTATATAGTTAGTAGAGATGATATAGTTAGTAGAGATTACATAATGAGTAGAGATGATATAGTTAGTAGAGATGATATAGTAAGTAGAGATGATATAGTTAGTAGAGATGATATAGT
>NC_092103.1:46838661-46913661 GCF_045679555.1 Salvelinus alpinus | reverse complement strand
ACCGTGGTCCCACAGTAATCACAGGCCAACCGTAGTCCCACAGTAATCACAGGCCAACCGTAGTCCCACAGTAATCACAGGCCAGACGTGGTCCCACAGTAATCACAGGCCAACCGTGGGAGATCTACGAAACACAACAATACGAAGAGTACAAAAAAAAGACAGCCAGCACGATCACAATAGACACTTTTCCTCCCATCAAGCCTTCAGCATAGAACAGACGAGAGGATACATTCCTGCTGCCCAGCACTCCAATGTAAGCCATACCGACGCTGTCCCAGACCACATGGGGTGAATAGGAACAAGACGAGGTGTTTACGGTGTATTCATTTGACCTTTATCTCACCTTTATTTGACCTTTATTTGAAAAAAAATATGTAAAAAAAAAAAAAATACACATAAACAAAATACAAATTCTGTCACCGTCTAAAAAGTCTTCAGACTCAGATCTCGCCTTATTGGAAGACATTATAATGCTTCATACATGCTTATAACAATATAAGACATTATAATGCTTCATACATGCTTATAACAATATAAGACATTATAATGCTTCATACATGTATATACCAATATAACACATTATAATGCTTCATACATGCTTATACCAATATAAGACATTATAATGCTTCATACATGCTTATACCAATATAAGACATTATAATGCTTCATACATGCTTATACCAATATAAGACATTATAATGCTTCATACATGCTTATACTAATATAAGACATTCTAATGTTTCAACAATGCTCATAACAATATAAGACATTATAATGCTTCATACATGCTTATAACAATATACGACATTCTAATGTTTCAACAATGCTTATAACAATATAAGACATTATAATGCTTCATACATGCTTATAACAATATAAGACATTATAATGCTTCATACATGCTTATAACAATATAAGCAATTATAATGCTTCATACATGCTTATACCAATATAAGACATTATAATGCTTCATACATGCTTATACCAATATAAGACATTATAATGCTTCATACATGCTTATACTAATATAAGACATTCTAATGTTTCAACAATGCTCATAACAATATAAGACATTATAATGCTTCATACATGCTTATAACAATATACGACATTCTAATGTTTCAACAATGCTTATAACAATATAAGACATTATAATGCTTCATACATGCTTATAACAATATAAGACATTATAATGCTTCATACATGCTTATAACAATATAAGCAATTATAATGCTTCATACATGCTTATACTAATATAAGACATTATAATGTTTCAACAATGCTTATAACAATATAAGACATTATAATGCTTCATACATGCTTATAACAATATAAGACATTATAATGCTTCATACATGCTTATACTAATATAAGACATTATAATGTTTCATACATGCTTATAACAATTTATAAAGCACTATACCGACAGGCTTTAAGTAAAGCGTTACCATATTTATTTTATAACATCAAGGCTGATGAAGCGGAAACAGGGCCTAGTATAAAAATGGTGCCTGGAGCATTCTGAACTATAATGAACGATCTCTGGAACTAACCATCGCTCATACCCCCGAGGAAGGTAGCGTTAGGTACCAGTGAATTCACTCTTCGGACTAAACACTCCCTTTACGGGGCCCTTAATACGACCTCCAAATGGTCGTAAAAAGTTCTGGAATGTAGAATAAAAGAAACAGATAGATACAGTCATAGATTTAGTTTAATTTCAGAAGGATCACTTGATCTGTCTGTTGAGTGAATATGCCTAGTTCCTCTTTTGATATTTCAAATATACACTCAGCGGCCAGTTTATTAGGTACACCCCCCTCCCCCTCCCCGTTTACCAAAATGGTTCGCTCCTACAGACAGTGAGTCACGTGGCCGTGGCTTGCGCTATTAAGCAGGCAGACAGACATCAAGGCATTCAGTTACTGTTCGAGTGAACGTTAGAATGGGCAAAATGAGTGACCTAAGCGACTTTGAGCGTGGTATGATCGACAGTGCCAGGCACGCCGGTTCCGGGACCTCTGAAACGGCCGGCCTCCTGGGCTTTTAACACACGACAGGGTCTAGGGTTTACTGAGAATGATGTGACAAACCAAAAAACCATCCAGTCAGTGGCAGTCCTGTGGGTGAAAACAGCTCGTTGATGAGAGGTGGAAGGAGAAGGAGAAGAATCGTGCACGCTAACAGGCCCGGCTACAAACAGCTTGTTGATGAGAGAGGTGGAAGGAGACGGAGAAGAATCGTGCACGCTGACAGGCCCGGCTACAAACAGGCAAATAACAGCGCAGTATAACAGTGGTGTGCAGAACGGCATCTCGGAACGCACAACTAGTCTGTCCTTGTCACAAAAGAGAGGAGAGAGAGGAAAGAGAAAGAGAGGAGAGAGAGGAGAGAGAGAAAGAGAGAGGGACAGAGAAAAAGATGCGAGAGAGAGAGAAATAGAGGAGAGCGAGAGAAAGAAAGAGAGAAAGAGAGAAAGAGGGGAGAGAGAGACAGAGAAAGAAAGGAGAGAGAGAGAGAGAGAAAAAGAGAGGAGAGAAAGAGAGAGAGAGAAAGAGAGGAGAGAAAGACAGAGAAACAAGAGAAAGAGAGGAGAGAGAGAGAGAGAAAGAGAGGAGAGAGAGACAGAGAAACAGAGAAAGAGAGGAAAGAGAGAGAGAGAGAGAGAGAGAAAGAGAGGAGAGAGAGAAAGAAGGAAGTCTTGTCTCAGTGTGAGAGCACATCACACTGGAAGCAGCCAACGTTGCGCACACACACATCGCTTGGCTGCAACCTAAGAGATGTGGTGACTGTAAATGCTGAACACTTAACGGTGTGGAGGGCTGGCATCCCTCCACATCCAGCCTGTACTTTACATACCAGGCTGGCATACTGCCCTCCACATCCAGCCTGTACTTTACATACCAGGCTGGCATCCCTCCACATCCAGCCTGTACTTTACATACCAGGCTGGCATACAGCCCTCCACATCCAGCCTGTACTTTACATACCAGGCTGGCATACTGCCCTCCACATCCAGCCTGTACTTTACATACCAGGCTGGCATACTTCCCTCCACATCCAGCATGTACTTTACATACCAGGCTGGCATACAGCCCTCCACATCCAGCCTGTACTTTACATACCAGGCTGGCATACTGCCCTCCACATCCAGCCTGTAGTTTACATACCAGGCTGGCATACTGCCCTCCACATCCAGCCTGTAGTTTACATACCAGGCTGGCATACATCCCTCCACATCCACATCCAGCCTGTACTTTACATACCAGGCTGGCATACTGCCCTCCATATCCAGCCTGTACTTTACATACCAGGCTGGCATACTGCCCTCCACATCCAGCCTGTAGTTTACATACCAGGCTGGCATACATCCCTCCACATCCACATCCAGCCTGTACTTTACATACCAGGCTGGCATACTGCCCTCCATATCCAGCCTGTACTTTACATACCAGGCTGGCATACAGCCCTCCACATCCAGCCTGTAGTTTACATACCAGGCTGGCATACTGCCCTCCACATCCAGCCTGTACTTTACATACCAGGCTGGCATACAGCCCTCCACATCCACATCCAGCCTAGAGGTTAACCTCCAGATAGAGGTTATAACCCCTACAGTAGATATAGGTTATAACCCCTACAGTAGATAGAGGTTATAACAACCCTACAGTAGATACAGGATATAACCCCTACAGTAGATAGAGGATATGACCCCTACAGTAGATATAGGTTATAACCCCCTACAGTAGATAGAGGTTATAACCCCTACAGTAGATACAGGATATAACCCCTACAGTACATAGAGGTTATAACAACCCTACAGTAGATAGAGGTTATAACCCCTACAGTAGATAGAGGATATGACCCCTACAGTAGATATAGGTTATAACCCCCTACTGTAGATAGAGGTTATAACAACCCTACAGTAGATAGAGGATATGACCCCTACAGTAGATATAGGTTATAACCCCCTACTGTAGATAGAGGTTATAACAACCCTACAGTAGATAGAGGTTATAACAACCCTACAGTATATAGAGGTTATAACCCCTTACAGTAGATAGAGGTTATAACCCCCTACAGTAGATAGAGGTTATAACAACCCTACAGTATATAGAGGTTATAACCCCTTACAGTAGATAGAGGTTATAACCCCCTACAGTAGATAGAGGTTATAACCCCTTCAGTAGATATAAGTTATAACCCGCTACATTCGATAGAGGTTATAACCCCCTACAGTAGATAGAGGTTATAACCCCCTACAGTAGATAGAGGTTATAACCCCTACAGTAGATAGAGGTTATAACCCCCTACAGTAGATAGAGGTTATAACCCCTTACAGTAGATAGAGGATATGACCCCTACAGTAGATATAGGATATAACCCCTACAGTAGATAGAGGTTATAACCCCTACAGTAGATAGAGGTTATAACCCCTTCAGTAGATATAAGTTATAACCCGCTACATTCGATAGAGGTTATAACCCCCTACAGTAGATAGAGGTTATAACCCCCTACAGTAGATAGAGGTTATAACCCCCTACAGTAGATAGAGGTTATAACCCCCTACATTAGATAGAGGTTATAACCCCTACAGTAGATAGAGGTTATAACCCCCTACAGTAGATAGAGGTTATAACCCCTTACAGTAGATAGAGGATATGACCCCTACAGTAGATATAGGATATAACCCCTACAGTAGATAGAGGTTATAACCCCTACAGTAGATAGAGGTTATAACCCCTTACAGTATATAGAGGTTATAACAACCTTACAGTAGATAGAGGTTATAAACCCCTACAGTAGATAGAGGTTATAACCCCCTACAGTAGATAGAGGTTATAACCCCTTCAGTAGATAGAGGTTATAACCCCTACAGTAGATAGAGGTTATAATCCCTTACAGTAGATATAGGTTATAACAACCCTACAGTAGATAGAGGTTATAACCCCCTACAGTAGATAGAGGTTATAACCCCTTCAGTAGATAGAGGTTATAACCCCTACAGTAGATAGAGGTTATAATCCCTTACAGTAGATATAGGTTATAACAACCCTACAGTAGCAGTCACCGTGTTAAGGAGCGTCAGACATCTGATGGTCAGAGACAGAGACATCGGTGGTTTTCAATGACTTTAGAGACACAGATATGTCTCAGCCGTAGAGAGGAAACACAAACTCTTGTGACGTAAGAGGCTTTTAAAACCCCCATATATAAACCTCTATAACACTATGAACGCAAAACCCATGCAACTAGCACACACACACACACACACACACACACACACACACACACACACACACACACACACACACACACACACACACACACACACACACACACACACACACACACACACACACACACACACACACACACACACACACACACACACACACACACACACACACACACACACACACACACACACACACACACACTTGTCATACGTCATACGGCTGAGAGCTGGTGACAGATAGTCCAGTATGTGGAACGCATACGGCAAGGCAACCTAGTAGTGTTCTGTTGTGAGTACTGTACCGTAGAAGTGAGAGAGAGAGAAAGAGAGGGGGAGAGAGAGAGAGAGAGAGGGGAGAGAGAGAGAGAGAGAGAGAGAGAGAGAGAGAGAGAGAGAGAGAGAGAGAGAGAGAGAGAGAGAGAGAGAGAGAGAGAGGGGGAGGGAGGGAGAGAGAGATGGGGTGGAGAGAGAGGGGGGGAGAGAAAGAGAGAGAGAGATGGGGTGGAGAGAGAGGGAGAGAAAGAGAGAGAGAGATAGAGAGAGAGAGAGAGAGAGAGAGAGAGAGAGAGAGAGAGAGAGAGAGAGAGAGAGAGAGAGAGAGAGAGAGAGATGGGGGAGAGAGAGAGAGATATGGAGGAGAAAGAGAGAGAGAGAGAGAGAGAGAGAGAGAGAGAGAGAGAGAGAGAGAGAGAGAGAGAGAGAGAGAGAGAGAGAGAGAGAGAGAGAGAGAGAGAGAGAGAGAGAGAGAGAGAGAGAGAGGGGGAAGAGAGAGAGAGAGATAGAGCGAGAGAGAGAGGGAGGTGAAGGACAGGGGCATAGAGGAGAAAGGAAGGCCAAGTTCTGTCCCCATGCCAACAACACAGCGTCAGAAAGAGGAAGGTGCCCACATGCATGTATCCTTAAGCAGAGGCCCTAAAGCAGGGTTCCACAATAGGCAGGCCGCGGGACCCCTGCCCTAAGAGCAGGACCAGATCCCCAGGTGAAATATCTTGGGATTTGACGTCTTAAAAAGCAGTTTTTACTTACTCTGAGCAGCTGCAGGGTATCTAAAAATGCTCAAAATAACTTAAATACTCAACCACCAAATAATACCTTAATTCTTCATACATTTCCCAAAATATAGTGCGGTGTTTTTTTGTGCCAATAACAGCGCAGTGTGGTATTTGCAGTAATGAATATATTTAATTTACCTGATGACACCCGTGTAAGTTGGAGTCTCTTCCATAGGAGTAGGATCCTCTCTCCGTTTTACCTGAGGGAAGAGAAGAGAGAAATGTTTTTCCTCAAACACCTCTGAAATCCAACATATCTCTTTACACAAACCTAAAAGATAAACGACTTTGCATTTAGAGTAATTGTGCTACGAATCTCTCGTCTTAATTTCCTACCGCGTTGTATATACGATCAAACAGACATCTGTTCTGCTGTAGATTCAAACACAGGCAGCATTCAGATCTGGGTTCTGTATCACTGTCTCTTTTATAAAACGGTTTCATCTTAAGACCTTTGTGCAAACTGTATATGTTTCCAAGATGCATGACAATCGTAGCGGCGGGAAAAAACAGACACGTCTGGAACAAAGAGTCTATAAGAACTAAAGGTTAACAACAGACACGTCTGGAACAAAGAGTCTATATGAACTAAAGGTTAACAACAGACACGTCTGGAACAAAGAGTCTATATGAACTAAAGGTTAACAACAGACACGTCTGGAACAAAGAGTCTATAAGAACTAAAGGTTAACAACAGACACGTCTGGAACAACGAGTCTATATGAACTAAAGGTTAACAACAGACACGTCTGGAACAAAGAGTCTATAAGAACTAAAGGTTAACAACAGACACGTCTGGAACAAAGAGTCTATATGAACTAAAGGTTAACAACAGACACGTCTGGAACAAAGAGTCTATAAGAACTAAAGGTTAACAACAGACACGTCTGGAACAAAGAGTCTATAAGAACTAAAGGTTAACAACAGACACGTCTGGAACAAAGAGTCTATATGAACTAAAGGTTAACAACAGACACGTCTGGAACAAAGAGTCTATAAGAACTAAAGGTTAACAGACACGTCTGGAACAAAGAGTCTATAAGAACTAAAGGTTAACAACAGACGTCTGGAACAAAGAGTCTATATGAACTAAAGGTTAACAACAGACGTCTGGAACAAAGAGTCTATATGAACTAAAGGTTAACAACAGACACGTCTGGAACAAAGAGTCTATATGAACTAAAGGTTAACAACAGACACGTCTGGAACAAAGAGTCTATAAGAACTAAAGGTTAACAACAGACACGTCTGGAACAAAGAGTCTATATGAACTAAAGGTTAACAACAGACACGTCTGGAACAAAGAGTCTATAAGAACTAAAGGTTAACAACAGACACGTCTGGAACAAAGAGTCTATAAGAACTAAAGGTTAACAACAGACACGTCTGGAACAAAGAGTCTATATGAACTAAAGGTTAACAACAGACACGTCTGGAACAAAGAGTCTATAAGAACTAAAGGTTAACAGACACGTCTGGAACAAAGAGTCTATAAGAACTAAAGGTTAACAACAGACGTCTGGAACAAAGAGTCTATATGAACTAAAGGTTAACAACAGACGTCTGGAACAAAGAGTCTATATGAACTAAAGGTTAACAACAGACACGTCTGGAACAAAGAGTCTATATGAACTAAAGGTTAACAACAGACACGTCTGGAACAAAGAGTCTATAAGAACTAAAGGTTAACAGACACGTCTGGAACAAAGAGTCTATAAGAACTAAAGGTTAACAACAGACGTCTGGAACAAAGAGTCTATATGAACTAAAGGTTAACAACAGACACGTCTGGAACAAAGAGTCTATAAGAACTAAAGGTTAACAACAGACACGTCTGGAACAAAGAGTCTATAAGAACTAAAGGTTAACAGACACGTCTGGAACAAAGAGTCTATATGAACTAAAGGTTAACAACAGACACGTCTGGAACAAAGAGTCTATAAGAACTAAAGGTTAACAACAGACACGTCTGGAACAAAGAGTCTATAAGAACTAAAGGTTAACAACAGACACGTCTGGAACAAAGAGTCTATAAGAACTAAAGGTTAACAACAGACACGTCTGGAACAAAGAGTCTATATGAACTAAAGGTTAACAACAGACACGTCTGGAACAAAGAGTCTATAAGAACTAAAGGTTAACAACAGACACGTCTGGAACAAAGAGTCTATAAGAACTAAAGGTATGTAAAGGTTAACAACAGGACAAGACTAAAGAGTACTGTACACAACAGTATGTGATGTCCACGGACAGCTTAAGATAGCCTGGTTAAAACACTGTGAGCACAGCGTTTCAGTCTGGTTCAACCAGGTTAAGATAGCCTGGTTAAAGCTCTGTGAGCACAGCGTTTCAGTCTGGTTCAACCAGGTTAAGATAGCCTGGTTAAAGCACTGAGCACAGCGTTTCAGTCTGGTTCAACCAGGTTAAGATAGCCTGGTTAAAGCACTGAGCACAGCGTTTCAGTCTGGTTCAACCAGGTTAAGATAGCCTGGTTAAAGCTCTGTGAGCACAGCGTTTCAGTCTGGTTCAACCAGGTTAAGATAGCCTGGTTAAAGCACTGTGAGCACAGGGTTTCAGTCTGGTTCAACCAGGTTAAGATAGCCTGGTTAAAACACTGTGAGCACAGCTTTTCAGTCTGGTTCAACCAGGTTAAGATAGCCTGGTTAAAGCACTGAGCACAGCGTTTCAGTCTGGTTCAACCAGGTTAAGATAGCCTGGTTAAAGCTCTGTGAGCACAGGGTTTCAGTCTGGTTCAACCAGGTTAAGTTTAGGAGGAAAGTTGAATGGAAAACCAAGCAGCCGTACAACATAAGACTATAGTGGAATAATGTGGTTTGAGCTGGACTAAGAGGAGGGGGACACTCCAGTACTCAACACAGATCCTCAATATGGTTGGGTGGTATGAAGATGTTCATACCGTTTCTGTACCATACCGGGGTATACGGTATTACCGAATGTCCTACACAGTAGGCGCTATTTCAATTTTTAAAATGTTCATATATTATTATTTTGTTTTATTTTAATTGACAAAGAAAACAATTTAGGCAACATGGATCTTGATCTGAGAGGGGATGGCATGTCTGCTGTAACCAAGAAGTTTGATCTTCACAACCAAATGCATAGCTGGAGCCCTGAGATGGAGCTCTGAGATGGAGCCCTGAGATGGAGCTCTGAGATGGAGCTCTGAGATGGAGCTCTGAGATGGAGCTCTGAGATGGAGCCCTGAGATGGAGCTCTGAGATGGAGCTCTGAGATGGAGCCCTGAGATGGAGCTCTGAGATGGAGCCCTGAGATGGAGCTCTGAGATGGAGCTCTGAGATGGAGCCCTGAGATGGAGCTCTGAGATGGAGCTCTTAGCTGGAGCTCTGAGATGGAGCTCTGAGATGGAGCTCTGAGATGGAGCTCTGAGATGGAGCTCTGAGATGGAGCTCTGAGATGGAGCCCTGAGATGGAGCTCTGAGATGGAGCCCTGAGATGGAGCTCTGAGATGGAGCTCTTAGCTGGAGCTCTGAGATGGAGCTCTTAGCTGGAGCTCTGAGATGGAGCTCTGAGATGGAGCTCTGAGATGGAGCCCTGAGATGGAGCTCTGAGATGGAGCTCTGAGATGGAGCTCTGAGATGGAGCTCTGAGATGGAGCCCTGAGATGGAGCTCTGAGATGGAGCTCTGAGATGGAGCTCTGAGATGGAGCCCTGAGATGGAGCTCTGAGATGGAGCCCTGAGATGGAGCTCTGAGATGGAGCTCTGAGATGGAGCCCTGAGATGGAGCTCTGAGATGGAGCTCTGAGATGGAGCCCTGAGATGGAGCTCTGAGATGGAGCCCTGAGATGGAGCTCTGAGATGGAGCTCTGAGATGGAGCTCTGAGATGGAGCTCTGAGATGGAGCCCTGAGATGGAGCTCTGAGATGGAGCTCTGAGATGGAGCCCTGAGATGGAGCTCTGAGATGGAGCTCTGAGATGGAGCTCTGAGATGGAGCCCTGAGATGGAGCCCTGAGCTGGAGCCCTGAGATGGAGCTCTGAGATGGAGCTCTTAGCTGGAGCTCTGAGATGGAGCTCTTAGCTGGAGCCCTGAGATGGAGCCCTGAGCTGGAGCCCTGAGCTGGAGCCCTGAGATGGAGCCCTGAGCTGGAGCCCTGAGATGGAGCCCTGAGCTGGAGCCCTGAGATGGAGCTCTGAGATGGAGCTCTGAGATGGAGCTCTGAGATGGAGCCCTGAGATGGAGCCCTGAGCTGGAGCCCTGAGATTGAGCTCTGAGATGGAGCTCTGAGATGGAGCTCTGAGATGGAGCTCTGAGATGGAGCCCTGAGCTGGAGCCCTGAGATGGAGCTCTGAGATGGAGCTCTTAGCTGGAGCCCTGAGATGGAGCCCTGAGCTGGAGCCCTGAGATGGAGCTCTGAGATGGAGCCCTGAGCTGGTGCCCTGAGATGGAGCTCTGAGATGGAGCTCTGAGATGGAGCTCTGAGATGGAGCTCTGAGATGGAGCTCTGAGATGGAGCCCTGAGATGGAGCCCTGAGATGGAGCTCTGAGCTGGAGCCCTGAGATGGAGCCCTGAGATGGAGCTCTGAGATGGAGCTCTGAGCTGGAGCCCTGAGATGGAGCTCTGAGGTGGAGCTCTGAGATGGAGCCCTGAGATGGAGCCCTGAGATGGAGCTCTGAGATGGAGCTCTGAGATGGAGCTCTGAGATGGAGCTCTGAGATGGAGCCCTGAGATGGAGCTCTGAGATGGAGCTCTGAGCTGGAGCCCTGAGATGGAGCCCTGAGATGGAGCCCTGAGATGGAGCTCTGAGCTGGAGCCCTGAGGTGGATATAATTTATTTGACACATCTAAGATTTTCTTATAGTTACAGTGCCTTCAGAAAGTATTCACACACCTTGACTTTTTCCAAATGTTGTTGTGTTACAGCCTGAATTTAAAATGGATTCAACTGAGATTTTGTAACGCTGATATATACACACAATACCCTATACTCTCTTCTCTGTATACATCAATGATATAAATAATAATAATGTCAAAGTGGAATTGTGCTTGTACAACATTTTTGGAATGTATAAAAAATTAAAAGTATTCAACCATTTTGTTACGACAAGCCTAAATAAGTTCAGGAGTAAAAAATGTACTTAACAAGTCACATAATAAGTTGCATGGACTCTGTGTGCAATAATAGTGTTTAACATGATTTTTGAATGACAACCTCATCTCTGTACTCCACACATACAATTATCTGTAAGGTCCCTCAGTCCAGCAGTGAATTTCAAACACAGATTCAACCACAAAGACCAGGGAGGTTTTACAATGGTTCGTAAACAAGGGCACCGATTGGTAGATGGGTACACATTAAATAAAAAGCAGACATTGAATATCCCTTTGAGCCTGGTGAAGTTATTAATTACACTTTGGATGATGTATCAATACACCCAGTCACTACAAAGATACAGGCGTCATTCCTAACTCAGTTGCAGGAGAGGAAGGAAACCGGTCAGGGATTTCACCATGAGGCCAATGGTGACTTGAAAACAGTTAGAGTTTAATGGGTGTGATAGGAGAAAACTGTGGATGGATCAACAACATTGTAGTTACTCCACAATACTAACCTAAATGACAGAGTGAAAAGAAGGAAGCCTGTACAGAATACAAATATTCCAAAACATGCATCCCGTTTGCAATAAGACACTAAAGTAAAACTGCAAAAAATGTGGCAAAGGAATGTACTTTATATCCTGAATACAAAGTGTTATGTTTGGGGCTAATCCAACACAACACATCACTGAGTACCACTCTTCATATTTTCAAGCATGGTGGCTGCATCATGTTATGGGTATGCTTGTCATAGGCAAGGACTAGAGAGTTTTTTTTAGGATCAAAAGAAACATACAGGCAAAATCCTAGAAGAAAACCTGGTTCAGTCTGTTTTCCAACAGACACTGGGAGACACATTCACCTTTCAGCAGGACAATAACCTAAAACACAAGACCAAATATACACTGGAGTTGCTTACCAAGACATTGAATGTTCCTGAGTGGCCTAGTTACAGTTTTGACATAAAATTGGCTTGAAAATCAACGGCAAGACTTGAAAATGTCTGTCTAGAAATGATCAACAACCAACTTAACAGAGCGTGGAGAACTTCACGAAGAATAATGGGCCAATATTGTACAACCCAGGTGTGCGAAGCTCTTAGAGACTCAGAAACTCAGCTGTGATCGTTGCCAAATGTGCTTCTATTCAGGGGTGTGAATACTTACATAAATTAGACATTTCTGAATTACATTTTCAATAAATCTATCTAAAAATCTATCTAAAATGTATAAAAACATGTTTTTCCACTTTGTCATCACGTGGTATCGTGTGTAGATGGGTGAGGAAAAACATACTGTATATTTAATCCATTTTGAATTCAGGCTGTGAGACAACAGAATGTGGGATAAGTCAAGGGGTATGAGTACTTTCTGAAGGAACTGTATACTTATAAGCAGGGACGTAGCATGCCCCCTCTCTGCCCCAGCGAGGCGAGAGTGCCGCCTACCCCCCCCAACAAAAAAAAAAGACGATATTGAAAATCATTCCTTCTGTATTTCAAAATATCCCAGTATACGGTATAAATGGTATATTGCCTAAGCCTACTCTTCCACACCACACACTGCAGTACTCAACACAGCTCCTCAACAACACACACTGCAGTACTCAACACATCTCCTCAACAACACATACTGCAGTACTCAACACAGCTCCTCAACAACACACACTGCAGTACTCAACACAGCTCCTCAACAACACACACTGCAGTACTCAACACAGCTCCTCAACAACACACACTGCAGTACTCAACACAGCTCCTCCACAACACACACTGCAGTACTCAACACAGCTCCTCAACAACACACACTCCAGTACTCAACACAGCTCCTCAACAACACACACTCCAGTACTCAACACAGCTCCTCCACAACACACACTGCAGTACTCAACACAGTTCCTCAACAACACACACTGCAGTACTCAACACAGCTCCTCAACAACACACACTGCAGTACTCAACACAGCTCCTCAACAACACCCACTGCAGTACTCAACACAGCTCCTCAACAACACACACTGCAGTACTCAACACAGCTCCTCAACAACACACACTGCAGTACTCAACACAGTTCCTCAACAACACACACTGCAGTACTCAACACAGCTCCTCAACAACACACACTGCAGTACTCAACACAGCTCCTCAACAACACACACTGCAGTACTCAACACAGCTCCTCAACAACACACACTGCAGTACTCAACAACACACACTGCAGTACTCAACAACACACACTGCGGTACTCAACACAGCTCCTCAACACCACACACTGCAGTACTCAACACAGCTCCTCAACACCACACACTGCAGTACTCAACACATCTCCTCAACAACACATACTGCAGTACTCAACACAGCTCCTCAACAACACACACTGCAGTACTCAACACAGCTCCTCAACAACACACACTGCAGTACTCAACACAGCTCCTCAACAACACACACTGCAGTACTCAACACAGCTCCTCCACAACACACACTGCAGTACTCAACACAGCTCCTCAACAACACACACTCCAGTACTCAACACAGCTCCTCAACAACACACACTCCAGTACTCAACACAGCTCCTCCACAACACACACTGCAGTACTCAACACAGTTCCTCAACAACACACACTGCAGTACTCAACACAGCTCCTCAACAACACACACTGCAGTACTCAACACAGCTCCTCAACAACACCCACTGCAGTACTCAACACAGCTCCTCAACAACACACACTGCAGTACTCAACACAGCTCCTCAACAACACACACTGCAGTACTCAACACAGTTCCTCAACAACACACACTGCAGTACTCAACACAGCTCCTCAACAACACACACTGCAGTACTCAACACAGCTCCTCAACAACACACACTGCAGTACTCAACACAGCTCCTCAACAACACACACTGCAGTACTCAACAACACACACTGCAGTACTCAACAACACACACTGCGGTACTCAACACAGCTCCTCAACACCACACACTGCAGTACTCAACACAGCTCCTCAACACCACACACTGCAGTACTCAACACAGCTCCTCAACAACACACACTGCAGTACTCAACACAGCTTCTCAACACCACACACTGCAGTACTCAACACAGCTCCTCAACAACACACACTGCAGTACTCAACACAGCTCCTCAACAACACACACTGCAGTACTCAACACAGCTCCTCAACAACACACACTGCAGTACTCAACAACACACACTGCAGTACTCAACAACACACACTGCGGTACTCAACACAGCTCCTCAACAACACACACTGCAGTACTCAACAACACACACTGCGGTACTCAACACAGCTCCTCAACAACACACACTGCGGTACTCAACACAGCTCCTCAACACCACACACTGCAGTACTCAACACAGCTCCTCAACACCACACACTGCAGTACTCAACACAGCTCCTCCACAACACACACTGCAGTACTCAACACATCTCCTCAACAACACACACTGCAGTACTCAACACAGTTCCTCAACAACACACACTGCAGTACTCAACACAGTTCCTCAACAACACACACTGCAGTACTCAACACAGCTCCTCCACAACACACACTGCAGTACTCAACACAGCTCCTCAACAACACCCAATGCAGTACTCAACACATCTCCTCAACAACACATACTGCATTACTCAACATATCTCCTCAACAGCACACACTGCAGTACTCAACACAGCTCCTCAACAACACACACTGCAGTACTCAACACATCTCCTCAACAACACATACTGCAGTACTCAACACAGCTCCTCAACAACACACACTGCAGTACTCAACACAGCTCCTCAACAACACACACTGCAGTACTCAACACAGTTCCTCAACAACACACACTGCAGTACTCAACACAGCTCCTCCACAACACACACTGCAGTACTCAACGCAGCTCCTCAACAACACACACTGCATTACTCAACACAGCTCCTCAACAACACACACTGCAGTACTCAACACATCTCTCCAACAACACACACGGCAGTCCTCAACACAGCTCCTCAACAACACACACTGCAGTACTCAACACAGCTCCTCAACAACACACACTGCAGTACTCAATACAGCTCCTCCACAACACCCACTGCAGTACTCAACACAGCTCCTCAACAACACACACTGCAGTACTCAACGCAGCTCCTCAACAACACACACTGCAGTACTCAACGCAGCTCCTCAACAACACACACTGCAGTACTCAACACAGCTCCTCAACAACACACACTGCAGTACTCAACACAGCTCCTCAACAACACACACTGCAGTACTCAACACAGCTCCTCAACAACAGACACTGCAGTACTCAACACAGTTCCTCAACAACAGACACTGCAGTACTCAACACAGCTCCTCAACAACACACACTGCAGTACTCAACACAGCTCCTCAACAACACACACTGCAGTACTCAACACAGTTCCTCAACAACACACACTCCAGTACTCAACACAGCTCCTCAACAACAGACACTGCAGTACTCAACACAGCTCCTCAACAACACACACTGCAGTACTCAACACAGCTCCTCAACAACACACACTGCAGTACTCAACACAGTTCCTCAACAACAGACACTGCAGTACTCAACACAGCTCCTCAACAACACACACTGCAGTACTCAACACAGCTCCTCAACAACACACACTGCAGTACTCAACACAGTTCCTCAACAACACACACTGCAGTACTCAACACAGCTCCTCAACAACAGACACTGCAGTACTCAACACAGCTCCTCAACAACACACACTGCAGTACTCAACACAGCTCCTCAACAACACACACTGCAGTACTCAACACATCTCCTCAACAACACACACTGCAGTACTCAACACAGCTCCTCAACAACACACACTGCAGTACTCAACACAGCTCCTCAACAACACACACTGCAGTACTCAACACAGCTCCTCAACAACACACACTGCAGTACTCAACACAGCTCCTCAACAACACACACTGCAGTACTCAACACAGCTCTTCCACAACACCCACTGCAGTACTCAACACAGCTCCTCAACAACACACACTGCAATACTCAATACAGCTCCTCCACAACACCCACTGCAGTACTCAACACAGCTCCTCAACAACACACACTGCAGTACTCAACGCAGCTCCTCAACAACACACACTGCAGTACTCAACGCAGCTCCTCAACAACACACACTGCAGTACTCAACACAGCTCCTCAACAACACACACTGCAGTACTCAACACAGCTCCTCAACAACACACACTGCAGTACTCAACACAGCTCCTCAACAACAGACACTGCAGTACTCAACACAGTTCCTCAACAACACACACTGCAGTACTCAACACAGCTCCTCAACAACAGACACTGCAGTACTCAACACAGCTCCTCAACAACACACACTGCAGTACTCAACACAGCTCCTCAACAACAGACACTGCAGTACTCAACACAGCTCCTCAACAACACACACTGCAGTACTCAACACAGCTCCTCAACAACACACACTGCAGTACTCAACACAGCTCCTCAACAACAGACACTGCAGTACTCAACACAGCTCCTCAACAACACACACTGCAGTACTCAACACAGCTCCTCAACAACACACACTGCAGTACTCAACACATCTCCTCAACAACACACACTGCAGTACTCAACACAGCTCCTCAACAACACACACTGCAGTACTCAACACAGCTCCTCAACAACACACACTGCAGTACTCAACACAGCTCCTCAACAACACACACTGCAGTACTCAACACAGCTCCTCAACAACACACACTGCAGTACTCAACACAGCTCCTCCACAACACCCACTGCAGTACTCAACACAGCTCCTCAACAACACACACTGCAGTACTCAACGCAGCTCCTCAACAACACACAATGCAGTACTCAACACAGCTCCTCAACAACACACACTCCAGTACTCAACACAGCTCCACCACAACACACACTGCAGTACTCAACACAGCTCCTCAACAACACACACTGCAGTACTCAACACAGCTCCTCAACAACAGACACTGCAGTACTCAACACAGTTCCTCAACAACACACACTGCAGTACTCAACACAGCTCCTCAACAACAGACACTGCAGTACTCAACAACACACACTGCAGTACTCAACACAGCTCCTCAACAACACACACTGCAGTACTCAACACAGCTCCTCAACAACACACACTGCATTACTCAACACAGCTCCTCAACAACACACACTGCAGTACTCAACACAGCTCCTCCACAACACACACTGCAGTACTCAACACAGCTCCTCAACAACACCCAATGCAGTACTCAACACATCTCCTCAACAACACATACTGCATTACTCAACACATCTCCTCAACATCACACACTGCAGTACTCAACACAGCTCCTCAACAACACACACTGCAGTACTCAACACATCTCCTCAACAACACATACTGCAGTACTCAACACAGCTCCTCCACAACAGACAACAATAGTGTTAGTAATTATATGCCTATACCAGACCATGGTCGGCCGGGTTACAACTTCCTAACCGTCCTCAGCTCAGCTTTGCAGGGCCAGGCTCGGACAGCAGCCAGCTGTAGACTATAAGCTTGGCACACACACAAAGACGCCCACACACACTCACACACACTCACACACACTCACACACACTCACACTCTCACACATAGGAACGGCGCACACTCAAACCATACACAATGCCATACATGTACACACATGCCTCACACACACCGTAGAAACACAATACACGCCACACACTCCGACGGCGTACACACACCGTATGTTGTACACATACATAAACCGTACACAGTACACACAAACACAAGCTAGCATAAATCCACCATCGACATTGTAAACACCTCAGGCAAATTTTATTACTTTTACTGTTTTGTTACTAACATCCATTTAAATACATTATTGTAGTATTGTTACTAACACCCATTTAAATACATTATCATAGTATTGTTACAAACACCCATTTAAATACATTATCATCGTATTGTTACTAACAGCCATTTAAATACATTATCATATTATTGTTACTAACACCTAATTTAAAACATTATCATATTATTGTTACTAACACCCATTTAAATACATTATCATATTATTGTTACTAACACCTCATTTAAAACATTATCATATTATTGTTACTAACACCCATTTAAATACATTATCATAGTATTGTTACTAACATCCCTGTCAAAACATTATCATATTATTGTTACTAACACCTCATTTAAAACATTATCATATTATTGTTACTAACACCCATTTAAATACATTATCATAGTATTGCTACAAACACCCATTTAAATACATTATCATATTATTGTTACTAACATCCATTTAAATACATTATCATATTATTGTTACTAACATCCCTTTAAATACATTATCATATTACTGTTACTAACACCTCATTTAAAACATTATCATATTATTGTTACTAACACCCATTTAAATACATTATCATATTATTGTTACTAGCACCTCATTTAAATACATTATCATATTATTGTTACTAACACCCATTTAAATACATTATCATATTATTGTTACTAACATCCCTGTCAAAACATTATCATATTATTGTTACTAACACCTCATTTAAAACATTATCATATTATTGTTACTAACATCCCTGTCAATACATTATCATATTATTGTTACTAACATCCCTGTCAATACATTATCATATTATTGTTACTAACCTCCATTTTAAAGCATTATCATATTTTTGGCCATAACATTTATAAAACTCCATTTAACTTTCGTATCACATAGCGTACTCAAAGTGAATTAAAACTAATGCTTGCTCTGAGGCCTGTTCCCTGATCAATTCTACACAATTCTACAGCGGCCTCGTCTTCAATCACGTTGACATTTATTGTCATGAGTCTTGTCATGGAGGTAAAAACGGAGCCATTTCCCCTTAGATACACCAGCTGCAAAGTCAAAATACTAGCTAAATTGTCGAATATTATTAATATGTTTTGTTGTTGCATTTTGGTGTTAATTTAAGGTTAGGGTTAGGCATTAGGGTTATCCGTGTGATTAAATTAGGGTTAAATTAGGGTTAAAGGTTTAAAATCAGATTGTATTACTTTGTGTCTGTGACAGCTAGAGACCACACTGCAGAGCTGTCTCCAGGACAATGTCCTTACATAACTCCTGACCTGCTGACCTTCCTTACATAACTCCTGACCTGCTGACCTTTCAACCCCTACATCTCCAAGCGTTCGAGAACATGTGCGCGAGCTCGACGTGCACACACACACACACACACACACACACACACACACATATATTACACACACAGCAAAAATCCCTGGTATTTTAATTTAGTTGCGAGAGTACCTAAGGATTTAAGGATTGGAATTACAAGAGAACGGGACAGAACAGGATAAGGTCAGGGAAGGGAACACGGCCCTGTGTCACATACATCCTGCTGGATGATACACACACACACACACAAACACACACTGACACTCTCACACACACGCACACACACACACACACTAAAATGGTGCATAGTTACAGAGTTGAATCTAGTTGAATCACGTTTAAATGTATTGTACAATATATCGACTGTATTCAGACGATGTCCTTGTCACCATCTCCACCAGGAATAAAAAGGGCTGCATACTACTGTAAGACAAAAGTCTAACAGCAGTATTACTGGGTGAACAATGTTCTTTTGTTGACCTGGCCTCATAAGTCTCTGGTCAAAAGTAGTACACTATATAGGGAATATGGTTCTATAGGGCTCTGGTCAAAAGTAGTACACTATATAGGGAATAGGGTTCTATAGGGCTCTGGTCTAAAGTAGTACACTATATAGGGAATAGGGTTCCATAGGTCTCTGGTCTAAAGTAGTACACTATATAGGGAATATGGTTCTATAGGGCTCTGGTCTAAAGTAGTGCACTACATAGTGAATAGGGAGCCATAGGGCTCTGGTCTAAAGTAGTGCACTATATAGTGAATAGGGAGCCATTTGGCACGCCGTATTAGAGCTGTTCCATATGTTATGTTAGTCCTTCTGGAGGCGTGAACGACGTAGTGTACCGACGACAGACAACCTCTCATTAAATGGTTTACTACTATTTAATAGGTATGGTTGTGTTCAAGATATGACAAGATAACAAAGTCTTAGGAGTTAGGAGTTAGGGATTAGGAGTTAGGGATTAGGAGTTAGGGGTTAGGCGTTAGGAGTTAGGGATTAGGAGTTAGGGGTTAGGGGTTAGGGTTTAGGGTTAAGAGTTAAGGGTTAAGGTTAGGGGTTAGGAGTTAGGGGTTAGGGGTTAGGGGTTAGGAGTTAGGGGTTAAGGTTAGGGGTTAGGAGTTAGGGGTTAGGGGTTAGGGGTTAGGAGTTAGGGGTTAAGGTTAGGGGTTAGGGGTTCCTCTCATTAAATGGTTTTTGTCCTATTTAATAGGTATGGTTGTGTTCAAGATATGACAAGATAACAAAGTCAAGGGTTAGGAGTTAGGGGTTAGGAGTTAGGGGTTAGGAGTTAGGGGTTAGGGATTAGGGTTAGGAGTTAGGGGTTAGGAGTTAGGAGTTAGGGGTTAAGGTTAGGGATTAGGGATTAGGGATTATGTTACTGCAAATACAAAACAACATTCTCATGGTTTTTCTTTTTCTGTTTGTTTTCTTTTTCCCCTTTCTTTAAAGTTTTGTCTTTCTTTACAACTGAGCAACAATTATATAAATACAATTATAAAAATATAAATATATTTGTTAAACCTAAACTCATGATCTAGCTGAAAATCCTAATTACCCTGTTTTGTATAACAAACTACCATAAATAATTGTCAGTGTAGGATTGATTATTTTTGGCAAAACATTATTTTTGTAATCTAAGAAACACTTTGGATGTGAAAAGGGAAATGTAGGCAACACATATTAATGTAATCGTTAACATGAGTACACATTAGTATCTGTAATACGACAGCATAATGCTCTGTTCAGGCTGTTTCAATAAACAGACTACACAGATCTCACAGCCCAAATGACTCCAATCTCAACTAGTCCCCGTCCTTCAAACTGAGAGTCATCTATCGTCAATACTCAGCAAAACACAACACGCACGCCGTGACTAAATATTCCTCAGTGAGAGCGAAAAGCTTTTCTCTCTCTGCCTCTATATACGGTCAACTGTGCCAAGACGTCGCCGTCAAATGTGGCAGAGCTAACACGTGCCAGTCTGTCGGTCCAGGGGCACAGACACAGTACTGTAGATAGTACGACCAGAGGCAGACCCAGATGCTGCTGCTACGGCTTTTAGGGCCAGACTATACCACCGGGGCAGAACGGAGAGGGCCAGACTACAGCACCGGGGCAGAACGGAGAGGGCCAGACTATACCACCGGGGCAGAACAGAGAGGGCCAGACTATACCACCGGGGCAGAACAGAGAGGGACAGACTATACCACCGGGGCAGAACAGAGAGGGCCAGACTACAGCACCGGGGCAGAACGGAGAGGGCCAGACTATACCACCGGGGCAGAACAGAGAGGGCCAGACTATACCACCGGGGCAGAACGGAGAGGGCCAGAGTACAGCACCGGGGCAGAACAGAGAGGGCCAGACTACAGCACCGGGGCAGAACGGAGAGGGCCAGACTACAGCACCGGGGCAGAACGGAGAGGGCCAGACTATACCCCTGGAGCAGAACGGAGAGGGCCAGACTATACCCCTGGGGCAGAACAGAGAGGGCCAGACTATACCACCGGGGCAGAACAGAGAGGGCCAGACTATACCACCGGGGCAGAACGGAGAGGGACAGAGTACAGCACCGGGGCAGAACAGAGAGGGCCAGACTATACCATCGGGGCAGAACGGAGAGGGCCAGACTATACCCCTGGGGCAGAACGGAGAGGGCCAGACTATACCCCTGGGGCAGAACGGAGAGGGACAGACTACAGCACCGGGGCAGAACGGAGAGGGCCAGACTATACCACCGGGGCAGAACGGAGAGGGCCAGACTACAGCACCGGGGCAGAACGGAGAGGGCCAGACTATACCACCGGGGCAGAACGGAGAGGGCCAGACTACAGCACCGGGGCAGAACGGAGAGGGCCAGACTATACCACCGGGGCAGAACAGAGAGGGACAGACTATACCCCTGGGGCAGAACGGAGAGGGCCAGACTATACCCCTGGGGCAGAACGGAGAGGGCCATACTACAGCACCGGGGCAGAAAGGAGAGGGCCAGACTATACCACTGGGGCAGAACGGAGAGGGCCAGACTACACCACCGGGGCAGAACAGAGAGGGCCAGACTACAGCACCGGGGCAGAACAGAGAGGGCCAGACTACAGCACCGGGGCAGAACAGAGAGGGCCAGACTACACCACCGGGGCAGAACGGAGAGGGACAGACTACAGCACCGGGGCAGAACAGAGAGGGCCAGACTATACCACCGGGGCAGAACAGAGAGGGCCAGACTACACCACCGGGGCAGAACAGAGAGGGCCAGACTATACCACCGGGGCAGAACAGAGAGGGCCAGACTACACCACCGGGGCAGAACGGAGAGGGCCAGACTATACCACCGGGGCAGAACAGAGAGGGCCAGACTATACCCCTGGGGCAGAACAGAGAGGGCCAGACTATACCCCTGTGGTAGAACAGAGAGGGCCAGACTATACCACCGGGGCAGAACAGAGAGGGACAGACTATACCCCTGGGGCAGAACGGAGAGGGACAGACTATACCACCGGGGCAGAACAGAGAGGGCCAGACTATACCACCGGGGCAGAACGGAGAGGGCCAGACTACACCACCGGGGCAGAACAGAGAGGGCCAGACTACACCACCGGGGCAGAACGGAGAGGGCCAGACTATACCACCGGGGCAGAACGGAGAGGGCCAGACTATACCCCTGGGGCAGAACGGAGAGGGCCAGACTATACCACCGGGGCAGAACGGAGAGGGCCAGACTATACCACCGGGGCAGAACGGAGAGGGCCAGACTATACCCCTGGGGCAGAACGGAGAGGGCCAGACTACACCACCGGGGCAGAACAGAGAGGGCCAGACTACACCACCGGGGCAGAACAGAGAGGGCCAGACTATACCACCGGGGCAGAACGGAGAGGGCCAGACTACACCACCGGGGCAGAACAGAGAGGCTCAATTCCACAGCAATGGAACAATAAAGATGTACTGAATCTGAAGAAAGAAATTGGGAATTTACCTCACTGTCAGTTCACGTGCAAAATGATTTGTTTAGGGTAATGTCTGTTTACTATATACTATAAGGATACTGTCTGTTTACTATATACTATAAGGATAATGTCTGTTTACTATATAATAGAAGGGTAATGTCTGTTTACTATATACTATAAGGATAATGTCTGTTTACTATATACTATAAGGATATAGTGTCCCGTGTGGCTCAGTTGGTAGAGCATGGCGCTTGCAACGCCAGGGTTGTGGGTTCATTTCCCACGGGGGGACCAGGATGAATATGTATGAACTTTCCAATTTGTAAGTCGCTCTGGATAAGAGTGTCAGCTAAATGACTTAAATGTAAATGATAATGTCTGTTTACTATATACTATAAGGGTAATGTCTGTTTACTATATAATAGAAGGGTAATGTCTGTTTACTATATACTATAAGGATAATGTCTGTTTACTATATACTATAAGGATAATGTCTGTTTACTATATACTATAAGGATAATGTCTGTTTACTATATACTATAAGGATAATGTCTGTTTACTATATACTATAAGGATAATGTCTGTTTACTATATACTATAATGATAATGTATGTTTACTATATACTATAAGGATAATGTCTGTTTACTATATACTATAAGGATAATGTATGTTTACTATATACTATAAGGATAATGTCTGTTTACTATATAATAGAGGGGTAATGTCTGTTTACTATATACTAGAAGGATAATGTCTGTTTACTATATACTATAAGGATAATGTCTGTTTACTATATACTATAATGATAATGTCTGTTTACTATATGCTAGAAGGATAATGTATGTTTACTATATACACGAAGGATAATGTATGTTTACTGTATACTAGAAGGATAATGTATGTTTACTATATACTAGAAGGATAATGTATGTTTACTACATTTTTTTGGTCCTTTCGACAAGACAACAAATGCTGAACTCTTTCTACTAACCCCTGTACTTTACAAAGACTTCCCAGCTTTTGAATAATCCTGTTCGGTATTTGATCTGCCTGTCCCTCTCTCTGGCCCTGTGTCTGAAGGTGTGTTGTGTCCCTCTCTCTGGCCCTGTGTCTGAAGGTGTGTTGTGTGCCTCTCTCTGGCCCTGTGTCTGAAGGTGTGTTGTGTGCCTCTCTCTGGCCCTGTGTCTGAAGGTGTGCTGTGTGCCTCTCTCTGGCCCTGTGTCTGAAGGTGTGTTGTGTGCCTCTCTCTGGCCCTGTGTCTGAAGGTGTGTTGTGTCCCTCTCTCTGGCCCTGTGTCTGAAGGTGTGTTGTGTGCCTCTCTCTGGCCCTGTGTCTGAAGGTGTGTTGTGTGCCTCTCTCTGGCCCTGTGTCTGAAGGTGTGTTGTGTGCCTCTCTCTGGCCCTGTGTCTGAAGGTGTGTTGTGTCCCTCTCTCTGGCCCTGTGTCTGAAGGTGTGTTGTGTCCCTCTCTCTGGCCCTGTGTCTGAAGGTGTGTTGTGTCCCTCTCTCTGGCCCTGTGTCTGAAGGTGTGTTGTGTGCCTCTCTCTGGCCCTGTGTCTGAAGGTGTGTTGTGTGCCTCTCTCTGGCCCTGTGTCTGAAGGTGTGTTGTGTCCCTCTCTCTGGCCCTGTGTCTGAAGGTGTGTTGTGTCCCTCTCTCTGGCCCTGTGTCTGAAGGTGTGTTGTGTGCCTCTCTCTGGCCCTGTGTCTGAAGGTGTGTTGTGTGCCTCTCTCTGGCCCTGTGTCTGAAGGTGTGTTGTGTGCCTCTCTCTGGCCCTGTGTCTGAAGGTGTGTTGTGTGCCTCTCTCTGTTTCCTTGGTGCCTTGGGTTGAACTGGGAATCCGCTGTTGCCTTTGAGTCAGACTGAAAATCTGCTCTTCCCCAGGGTTAAGACTTGGAATCCAGATCCAGAAGATCCTCTATATTCTCCATAGTGAGGCCCTCAAAGGCCCCCGTCTTGTCACAGTAGCCCCTGGAAAATCATCTTTTACATAAGAAGGTGAGGGAAGACTGCACGGAAACGGTAAAATTACAATGTTCATCGCCTCGGGACCAGTGATGATTTGTGGAAGAAAACGCAATGAAACAAGGCTATACTATTTATCTGCTGTACACTGAGTTAGGTGAACAGGTTTAGCTTATTTTGTAAATTGTTCAATTAAACCTGAATATAAGCGTGAATAAAAACTGGCAATGTAATGAAACATTTAGAAATACATTCCTAAACTAAACTGTGGAATTTCAGACGCTACATTTGCCTTTTGTGAATTTTCCCCTTACTAGCTCAGACTTTGCCGATAGCTACTTTACAGAGGAAAAATGTACTTACCTATGACTGTCATGTGTGGTTGTCCCACCTAGCTGTCTTAAGATGAATGCACTGAATGTAAGTTGCTATGAATGAGAGAGTATCCGATAAATGACTCAAAATTTAAAATTTGAGGACACCGTTTATCTTCAATGAACTTACTTTGAAAGGGGGTTGAGCATTATATGTTACTCTAAAACTTTGGTCCTCTTTTGTGAAAATAATTTAAATACTTTCCCTAAAGTGGTCGTTGTTGAAAAATATATAAGCAAAAAGGGCAGATGTGAAAAAGAAGTCTCAGGCATCTGAAGTGTTAATTAAAACATAACAAACAATGTTTAAAAGCTTTCATATCAGAACACAACTGAGCCAGGGCAAAGCAGAGCATAGAAAGGAGATTTAAACAGGTTTGACAACAACGTAGGATCCGGTGGTTTTAAAAGCACGATATGGGTGCTATGGATGATGGTTAATCTCCCTATTTTCTATAATGCATGTGAAGGCTTGTCCTGACTTTGAACTATATAGAATAAATCTCAAATTCATTCCAATTTAAGTGGAATACATTTTTTTGGTATCTTTTTTGTGTGTGTGTCAATTATTGAGGAAGCTAAAACCGACGGCTATAAGTAAATCTATGAAGAGAAAAGCGGTTGAAATAGCGGCCAAAATAAATTGAGAATCCCCTGTATAAATGCAGGTTGAAATAACGGCCAAAAGAGAGTGAGAATCCCCTATATAAATACAGGAGTGGACTTGGCATGAAGACTGAGAAACAAAAAGAAAATCGTAGTATTAGTCAACGTTAGTTGTAAAGTGGTTGGGGCTTAGAACTGTTTTTCCTTGCCAAGTTTCGATCTAAAGAAAGCTCACACAGGCAAACTTTACAACAACAACAAAAAAACGCTGTCCTCTTGCCGTGATTCAATGATCCACCAAACGCCTTTTACAATCTAAACGATACCTGCATGTTTGTGTTGATATTCAGTTGGACTTTCTTTTCTCACGTTCTTCTGTTTTTGACTTGTCACAGCGTTAACGGAAACGGGGTAACCCGTTATCATTGACTATTGTTGAGGCAGAAGACAAGACTACAAAGTTCCAATTTCTTATACAGACATTGGGAGGCAAAATATAGAAGCTTTCTCTGAAAAAGGGAATATTTAGATGCTATATTTCTTGGCATGCTTCGGCCAGATATACAAACACGTGACTAAAAGTCCTGTACGTATGTGATGTCTGCAGACAAGGAGGAATGAGAAAAAGGGATGAGATGGAGGATGGGAAGGAGGGGTGAGATAGAGGGGTGAGATGGAGGGGTGAGAAGGAGGGAGGGAAGGAGGGGTGAGATGGAGGGGTGAGACGGAGGGGTGAGAAGGAGGGAGGGAAGGAGGGGTGAGATAGAGGGGTGAGAACGAGGGGTGGTGAAGGAGGGAGGGAAGGAGGGGTGAGAAGGAGGGCGGAAAGGAGAGGTGAGATGAGATGGTGGGAGGGAAGGAGGGGTGAGATAGAGGGAGGGAAGGAGGGGTGAGAAGGAGGGCGGAAAGGAGAGGTGAGATGGAGGGAGGGAAGGAGGGGTGAGATAGAGGGAGGGAAGGAGGGGTGAGATGAAGGGGTGAGATAGAGGGAGGCACGGACGGAAGGGTGAGATAGAGGGGTGAGATGGTGTGAAGGGTTAAACCATCTATTGCTGTTTCATGTGGGGGAGGACGGCAGGTCGGTGCAGACATGAATCATTCTCAGCAATTCAACTGTTTCCATGACATCAATGAGCATCCTTCCAGAACTCCAACAAAGGCCTGTGTCCCAAATGGCACCCTATTCCCTATATATAGACGGCTCTGGTCAACGGTAGTGCACTATATAGGGAACGTGGTGTCATTTGAGACGCAGATCAAGTCTACAAGGTACTGAGGGAAGCCACAGAAGTCATGGGGAGCCGGCTTCTAAACACACGACTGAGATCAACTAAAATATAACGACATAGTGCGTAAAAAAAACAACAACATTGTTTTTCTTTTAGAAAGCTTTTAGAAAGCGGCACATTTTTGCATTTTAAAAATGTATTTTGACACATTTAGGTCTATGAGCAGCCATCAGAAGGTTTCCAACAGACGTTGAGTCCTTGGCACTGAAGGTAATGAATACAGGGCCTTCAGTAAGTAGTCATACCCATCGACTTTCTCCACATTCTGTTGTGTTACAGCCTGAATTTAAAATGGATTCAATTGAGATGTCGTCACTGGCCTACACACAAGACCCCATAATGTCAAAGTGGAATAATTATGTTCTTAGAAGTATTTACAAAAAATGAAAAGGTGAAATGTCTTAAGACAATAAGTATTCAACCATTTTGTTACGACAAGCCTAAATACGTTCAGGAGTAAAAATGTGCTTAACAAGTCACATAATAAGTTGCATGGACGCACTCTTTGTGCAATAATAGTGTTTAACATGATTTTTGAATGACAACCTCATCTCTGTACTCCACACATACAATTATCTGTAAGGTCCCTCAGTCGAGCAGTGAATTTCAAACACAGATTCAACCACAAAGACCAGGGAGGTTTTACAATGCCTCGCAAAGAAGGGCACCTATTGGTAGATGGGTAAATACAATTTTCAAAAGCAGACATTCAAATAAAATAAAATGTTGCAGATGTTATGGTATGTGTAGCTAAAGGTTAATGTTTCCATCTCCAACGGTGTAGTAATACCGAACAATACTAAAATATATACAAACAAATCCCCCAAAAATCAGAAAGAAAGAAAGATATATAGGAATATAAAAGATATATATATAGGATGGTGTGTATAGACAGTAGTTATATAGGATGGTGTGTATAGACAGTAGTTATATAGGATGGTGTGTATAGACAGTAGTTACATAGGATGGTGTGTATAGACAGTAGTTACATAGGATGGTGTGTATAGACAGTAGTTATATAGGATGAGCCTTGACTAGAATACAGTCTATACTGTATAAATTGGGTAAAACAGTATGTAAACATTATTAAAGTGACCAGTGTTCAATGACTATGTACATAGGGCAGTAGTCCCTAAGGTCCAGGGTAGAGTACCGGGTGGTAGACGGCTAGAAACAGTGACTAAGGTTTAGGGTACTGGGCGGAGGCCGGCTAGTAACAGTGACTAAGGTTTAGGGTACTGGGCGGAGGCCGGCTAGTAACAGTGACTAAGGTTTAGGGTACTGGGCGGAGGCCGGCTAGTAACAGTGACTCAGGTTTAGGGTACTGGGCGGAGGCCGGCTAGTAACAGTGACTAAGGTTTAGGGTACTGGGCGGAGGCCGGCTAGTAACAGTGACTCAGGTTTAGGGTACTGGGCGGAGGCCGGCTAGTAACAGTGACTAAGGTTTAGGGTACTGGGCGGAGGCCGGCTAGTAACAGTGACTCAGGTTTAGGGTACTGGGCGGAGGCCGGCTACTGTTCAACAGTCTGATGGCCTGGAGATAGAGCTATTTATCAGAATATTCTTTTGAGCACGGTGAAGTTATTAATTACACTTTGGATGGATACACCGAGCCACTACAAAGATACAGACATGTGTCCTTCCTAACTAAGTTGCCAGAGAGGAAGGAAACCGCTCGGGGATTTCACCATGAGGCCACAATACATCACTGAGTACCACTCTACATATTTTCAAGCATGGTGGTGGCTGCATCATGTTATGGGTAAACTTGTCATCGGCAAGGACTAGGGAGTTGTTTAGGATGAAAATAAACGAAATACAGCTATAAGCACAGGCAAAATCCTAGAGGAAAACATGATTCAGTCTGCATTCCAACTGACACTAGGAAACAAATTCACCTTTCAGCAGGACCATAACCTAAAACACAAGGCCAAATAAACACTGGAGTTGATTACCAAAAAGACTAATTACAGTTTTGACTTAAATCAGCTTGAAAATCTATAGCAATATTTAAAAATGGCTGTCTAGTAATGATCAACAACAAACTTGACAGAGCTTGAAGATTTTGTTTTGTAATAATTATGTGCAAATGTTGTACAATCCAGGTGTGAAAATCTCTTAGAGATTTACCCAGAAAGACTCACAGCTCTTAGAGACTTACCCAGAAAGACTCACAGCTCGTAGAGAATTACCCAGAAACACTCACAGCTGTAATCGCTGTTATCTGTGTTTCTAACATGTATTGACTCAGGGGGGTGAATAATTATCTCATCAAGATACTTTTTATTTTTTTTCTCGTATTTTTTTAATTTTTTTTTACAAATGTTTGAATTTTTCTCCCACTGACATTACTGAGTATTTTGTGTAAATCTTTGACAAAAATAAAATGACAATTTAATCCATTTTAATTCCACTTTGTAACACAACAATACTTTCTGAAGGTACTGTAGATCAAAAGATATAAAGACAAATAAATATAACAGCAGTGAAATTCGAGAGACCAATCTGTCCGTCAGCTATAAATACAATCAATACATTTATACATTAGTGTTCGGAGGCACTGCGACATAACAGGAGGTTTTATAAAACCTACAGATAGGTAAAAGCCAGGATGGTGGGCTGAAATCCAGGGGAAACAACATACACCAGCACCCCTATGAGAGAGGAGAGGAGAGCTGTGCACTTCTTAAGTTCTTTAGAATACGCTTGATTACATTCTAGGCAGGTGGCCCCGATGCAAAACAGGCTTCATTATAAAGACCCCTCCCCCACCCAGGCTTCATTATCCAGACCCCTCCCCCTCCCAGGAATCAATAAAACAACAACAAGACAAAACATACTAATACATATTCTAATATTACAACTCGAGAAAAAATATTTCAGTGAGTAAAAAAAAACGGTATCTTATGGTAGAATCAAGATTGACATACACACAAAGAAAAATAATTGACTTTGTTTGAAGGGCTGATTCTTGACGTCTTTTCAAATGTTAAGGTTTTTATATTTTTATGAAGTCATTAGTATCCCTACAAACTGTTTTTGTCAACCAATAACCATCGATAAAATAGCAAGTTTGGTTTTGTGTCTGTCTAATCACGCTGCGAATGTGTTTGTGTGTTTTCAGACAAACCCTAGTCGGTTACTGAAATGCGGCAGGCACTGCAGATTTTTGTTGGCACGATGACAATGGTGGCACTGCCAAGCCCTATGGCTAAAGCTACTAAAAGATGCATAAGGATGGCATTAGAGCCCAAATCGTCTCGTTTTTTTCAGACGGCACGGCATACTTTGGTTTTACCGTTTTTGGCTTTGTGTTTACATCCTTCTCAGTATGTATCGTTTCATTGTGTCGTCTGATCTTACAGTTCTGATATACACCTGAAACACGGCTTGGCATATGTCAACGCCTGGTGTCGTCTAGATTTATTTTTGTGTTTCTGATTTTTTTTTGTATTGTCTTGTGTGTGTTTTATTTTTTATTCATCCCTTTTCAGCTGAGGGATCTTCATGAAGGCACTGGAATGGAGAAATGCTTAAGATTTAATTCTTTCATTTTGGAATTCATTCTCTTTGTCTGGAGGATTTGGGGGTAACGTTTCCACAATGTCTGAGACACAATAGTAGTTGGAGACATACACAGAGCATGATGTACATTTTACACAACACTAAAACCTAAACAAATGAACAATGAACATTGCACTCAATTATGCTCATGAGACCAAAACATAGAGAAATCTCCTAGAACAACGTTCAGGATTTACTAAAGACAGCAGAATCTATTATTTATAGAGCAAACAAAGAAGGGATGCTACCGTTAAAGATATAATTGTTGTTTAGATATTGTGATGTAAATTAATGAGGCCATCTTTATTTTAAACCAAAATTGTCTTAGGTGGATTTAAACATATTTTTAACTTATTTTCCGTGGGAAGATGAAGCTGAAAGCCAAAGAGATGCAACAACACAGAACGGAATGGTGGAATTCCCGACTGGAAAATTGCATCAGAAAATACGTAAAAGTAGAATCTTTTGGAACCTGTTTAAAAGTCGGAATTCTGGAACACGGGTGATCACACAATCTCACAAATTATTATTTTCTTACCAATTCACACCGACAATCCAATATTACCGTTAAACGGGTTCAACTGAAACGGCCTTCATTACCATAGCTATCCTAATTGAAGACTAATAGTATGTTATAGAGGACAAAGGGATAGTCAGGACAAAGACTTTGTGTTTTCTTCTATTTAACTCACTCAACCTTTTTCTCAGTGGAGTGACCCCCCCCCATTCCATTCTATAGAACTGGATATAAAAGCAAGCTTTGTTGTGGGAAATGACAAGAAGTGCGTGCTATTACACTGTGTAAGATAACTCTAACCACCTAGCTACTTTATGAAGCAGCCGCGACAGTCATGTACGGTGCTTTCGGAAAGTATTCAGACCCCTTGACTTTTCCCACATTTTGTGACGTTACAGCCTTATTCTAAAATTGATTAAATGAATTTTTTTCTTCATCAATCTACATACAATACCCCATAATGACAAAGAGAAAACAGATTTTCTAGGCAAATAAATATATTAAAAAAAATAAAAAATAACGTATTGACATAAGTATTCAGAAACTTTGCTATGAGACTCGAAATTGCACTCAGGTGCATTCTGTTTCCATTGATCATCCTTGAGATGTTTCTACAACTTGATTTGAGACCACCTGTGGTCAATTCAATTGATTGGACATGATTTGGAAAGGCACACACCTGTCTATATAAGGTCACACAGTTGACAGTGCATGTCGGAGCAAAAACCAAGCCATGAGGTCGAAGTAATTGTCCGTAGAGCTCCGAGACAGGATTGTGTCGAGGCACAGATCTGGGAAAGGGTACATAAACATATGTGCAGCATTGAAGGTCCCCAAGAACACAATGGCTTCAATCATTCTTAAGTGGAAGAAGTTTGGAACCACCAAGACTCTTCCTAGAGCTGGCCGCCCGGCCAAACTGAGCAATCAGTGGAGAAGGGCCTTGGTCAGAGAGGTGCCCAGAACCCGATGGTCACTCTGACAGAGCTCCAGAGTTCCAGAAGGACAACCATCTCTGCAGCACTCCACCATTCAGGCCTATATGGTAGAGTGGCCAGATGGAAGCTACTCCTCAGTAAAAGGCACATGACAGCCAGCTTGGAGTTTGCCAAAAGGCACCTAAAGACTCTAAGAACATGAGAAACAAGATTTTCTGGTCTGATGAAACCAAGACTGAACTCTTTGGCCTGAATGCCAATCGTCACGTCTGGAGGAAACCTGGCACCATCCCTACCGTGAACCATGGTGGTGGCAACATCATGCTGTGGGGATGTTTTCAGCGGCATGGACTGGGAGACTAGTCAGGATCGAGGAAAAGATGAACAAAGCAAAGTACAGCGAGATCCTTGATGAAAGCCTGCTCCAAATCGCTCACAACCTCAGACTGGGGCGAAGGTTCATCCTCCAACAGGACAACGACCCTAAGCACACAGCCAAGACAACGCAGGAGTGGCAACCTTGCAAGTCTCTGAATGTCCTTGAGCGGCCCATACCAAAGCCTGGACTTGAACCAGATCAAACATCTCTGGAGGGACCTGAAAATAGCTCTGCAGCAACGCTCCCCATCGAACCTGACAGAGCTTGAGAGGATCTACAGAGAAGAATGGGAGAAACTCCCCAAATACAGGTGTGCCAAGCTTGTAGCGTCATACCCAAGAAGACTGGAGGCTGTAATCGCTGCCAAAAGGTGCTTCAACAAAGTACTGAATAAAGGGTCTGAATACTTATGTAAATGAAATATGTCTGGGTTTTTTTACACGAATTTGCAAAATATTCTACAAACCAGTTTTTGCTTAGTCATTATGGGGTATTATGTGTAGATTGATGAGGGGGGGAGAATTTGAGAATAAGGCTGTAACGTAACAAAATGTGGAAAAAGTCCAGGGGTCTGAATACTTTCCGAATGCACCGTACCTCTAAACACATTGCCTTTAGAAGTCTCTCATAGAGAGAGCAGAGGGGCTTCCCAGGCGAGGTGTGGAGAGCAGCCAGGCAGCTTCAGCTGCCTCACCTCTTTTCCCTCCACCCTACCTCACCTCTCTTCCCTCCACCCTACCTCACCTCTCTTCCCTCCACCCTACCTCACCTCTCTTCCCTCCCACCACCCACCTCACATTCCTTCCCTCCCTCCCTTCACCCTACCTCACCTCTCTTCCCTCCCTCCACCCTACCTCACCTCTCTTCCCTCACTCCACCCTACCTCACCTCTCTTCCCTCCACCTTACCTCACCTCTCTTCCCTCCCACCACCCCACTCACATTCCTTTCCTCCCTCCCTTCACCCTACCTCACCTCTCTTCCCTCCCTCCACCCTACCTCACCTCTCTTCCCTCCACCCTACCTCACCTCTCTTCCCTCCACCCTACCTCACCTCTCTTCCCTCCCTCCACCTTACCTCACCTCTCTTCCCTCCACCCTACCTCACCTCTCTTCCCTCCCTCCACCTTACCTCACCTCTCTTCCCTCCCACCACCCCACTCACATTCCTTTCCTCCCTCCCTTCACCCTACCTCACCTCTCTTCCCTCCCTCCACCCTACCTCACCTCTCTTCCCTCCACCCTACCTCACCTCTCTTCCCTCCACCCTACCTCACCTCTCTTCCCTCCCTCCACCTTACCTCACCTCTCTTCCCTCCACCCTACCTCACCTCTCTTCCCTCCCTCCACCTTACCTCACCTCTCTTCCCTCCACCCTACCCTACCTCACCTCTCTTCCCTCACTCCACCCTACCTCACCTCTCTTCCCTCCACCCTACCTCACCTCTCTTCCCTCCACCCTACCTCACCTATCTTCCCTCCACCCTACCTCATCTCTCTTCCCTCCCTCCACCTTACCTCACCTCTCTTCCCTCCACCCTACCTCACCTCTCTTCCCTCCCTCCACCCTACCTCACCTCTCTTCCCTCCCTCCACCCTACCTCACCTCTCTTCCCTCCACCCTACCTCACCTCTCTTCCCTCCCTCCCTCCACCCTACCTCACCTCTCTTCCCTCCCTCCCTCCACCCTACCTCACCTCTCTTCCCCCCCACCACCCTACCTCACCTCTCTTCCCTCCCACCAGCCTACCTCACATTCCTTCCCTCCCTCCCTTCACCCTACCTCACCTCTCTTCCCTCCCTCCCTCCACCCTACCTCACCTCTCTTCCCTCCCTCCCTCCACTCTACCTCTTCTCTCTTACCTCCCTCCATCCACCATACCTCACCTCTCTTCCCTGCCTCAATTTACTTCCCTCCTTCCCCTTCCTTTCTCCCCCAGCCTACCTCCCTCCCCCTCAGCCCCCCTTCCTTGTCCACCATTTTCCCCCCGGTCTACCCTAACCAGACCAGTTTATGGAACATCCCCCACTTCCGCCACCATTCACCACCATCCCTCCAGAAACTATCCACCTACAGAATCCCTCCAGAACCACTCCAGAATCCCTCCAGAACCACTCCAGAATCCCTCCAGAACCACTACAGAATCACTTCAGAACCACTACAGAATCCCTCCAGAATCAACTAGTTATTAGCCTAGCCAGCCAGCTAACGTTAGCTACTTAGTCAACTAGCCATTAGCCTAGCCAGACAGCTAACGTTAGCTACTTAGTCAACTAGCTATTAGATTTGTACCTTGTCAGCTCAGGGATTCGATCTAGCAACCTTTCGGTTACTGGCCCAATGCTCTAACCACTACACTCAAACATGGCGCAGAGACATACAGATTGATGGCTGAGTTGCAGTAATACCGAACAATAAGATCCCTGGAAATAAGTTCATGAATATGCAATAACCCAAAAACATAATGTTATGTTTGTAGTTATAGGTAACTCTGGGATTTGAACTAGCCCAACACTCTAACCGCTAGGCTAACCTGCCGTATAATAAAGAGAGGGAGAGAGAGAGAGAGAGAGGATCATGGGACGTGTGAGGTTCTCCGTCCTCCTCCTCAGTCTGACATTGTGTGTGTGTGTGTGTGTGTGTGTGTGTGTGTGTGTGTCTGTGTCTGTGTGTGTGTGTGTGTGTGTGTGTGTGTGTGTGTGTGTGTGTGTGTGTGTGTGTGTGTGTGTGTGTGTGTGTGTGTGTGTGTTTGTGTGTGTGTATGTGTGTGTGTGTGTGTGTGTGTGATGGCATGGGAGAGCGAGAGGCAATGACATGTGAGGACAGAGGGGTCAGGGGTCATAGTGACCCCGGCCAATCACCATAGCTCCTTTTGAACGCTGCTCTGCTGTGATGAGCTTCCTGTCACCTGACCTGTCATTTCTCGCTGTCTCTCTGTGTCTCGAACATGTCACTGTCTCTCGACCGCCCACGCCATCACACACATGCACGTATACACATATGCCATCAAGACCACTCCTCCTACACACCTGATGCTAGCTACAGTATCTCACAACCAAATACCTTGTATTTAATGTCCTTCATCTCCCCACATACAGCCCAACACCTGATCGGCCATCCTACAGACATCACAATGACAATTTGAATTGACTGGAGAGAGAGAGATAGAGAGAAAGGGAGAGAGAAAGGGAGAGCAAGAGAGAGAGAAAGGGAGAGAAAGAGAGAGAGAAAAAGGGAGAGAAAGGGAGAGAGAGAGATAAAGAGAGAGAGAAAGGGAGTGAGAGAGCGAGAGAGAGCGAGAGAGAGGGAGAGAGAGAGCGAGAGAGAAATGGAGAGAAATGGACAGAAAGGGAGAGAGAGAAAGGGAGAGAGGGATAGAGAGAGAGAGAGGGAGAGGGAAAGGGGGAGAGAGAGAAAGAGAAAGGGAGAGAAAGAGAGAGAGAAAGGGAGAGAGAGAGAGCGAGAGAGAGAGAGAAAGGGAAAGAAAGGGACAGAAAGGGAGAGAGAGTGGGAAAAAGAAAGGGAGAGAGAGAGAGAGAGAAAGGGAGAGAGGGATAGAGAGAGATAAAGAGAGAGAGAGAGAGAGAGAGAGAGAGAGAGAGAGAGAGAGAGAGAGAGAGAGAGAGAGAGAGAGAGAGAGAGAGAGAGAGAGAAAGGGAGTGACAGAGAGAAATCAAGAAAATAAGAAATCACAAGATAAGCAGAGAGTCACTACACCATAGACAGGAATCAGAAAACGACCTGCCTTCCTGCCTTCAAACAGATGACTACCTGCCTTCCTGCCTTCAAACAGATGACTACCTGCCTTCCTGCCTTCAAACAGAAAACGACCTGCCTTCCTGCCTTCAAACAGATGACTACCTGCCTTCCTGCCTTCAAACAGAAAACGACCTGCCTTCCTGCCTTCAAACAGATGACTACCTGCCTTCCTGCCTTCAAACAGAAAACGACCTGCCTTCCTGCCTTCAAACAGATGACTACCTGCCTTCCTGCCTTCAAACAGAAAACGACCTGCCTTCCTGCCTTCAAACAGATGACTACCTGCTTTCCTGCCTTCAAACAGTTGTGGAGGACAAAAGAGTACAGCACCTGTTTGTTTGTGAGAATACCGTTAAACTTCAGAGGAGTGAGGCGACGAGAGACAACAGATGAAAGCAGGATGGTAATTAACTGGCAGGCCTTAGTAAAGAGCTGCTGCCACAATTAGCAGGCCAGCTAGATACCTTCCTCCATCATTGTCACAGAGAAGACCACTCAGGCAGAGAGGAAACAATTGAACTTGACCACAATTAGTTGCCAACTCTAGCTAGGGCGGCAGGCAGCCTAGTGGTTAGAGCGTTGGGCCAGTAATCGAAAGGTTCCTGGATTGAATACCAGAGCTGTCGTTCTGCCCCTGAACAAGGCAGTTAACCCACTGTTCCCCGGTAGGCTGTCATTGTAAATAATAATTTGTTCTAAACTGATTTGCCTTGTAAAATTAAAAATTACATTTAAAAAAAAAAAAGCTAGTTTATTAAATAATATGAATGAGTGAACAGCAGAAGTTTTTATGTTTTTAATGAAGAAGGGAACGACAGCCGTTATGGGAGGATGAGACGTATAATACATATTCATGGTCCTGTCCTGTAGCTGTGGTCATTTCTTCATAGTTTACTTGATATTATTGTTACGGTTGCTTCTTGTTTTAATAATAATTCCCCTGTTCAGTGTTGTTTTAATAATAATTCCCCTGTTCAGTGTTGTTTTTATAATAATTCCCCTGTTCAGTGTTGTTTTAATAATAATTCCCCTGATCAGTGTTGTTTTAATAATAATTCCCCTGTTCAGTGTTGTTTTAATAATAATTCCCCTGTTCAGTCTTGTTTTAATAATAATTCCCCTGTTCAGTGTTGTTTTAATAATAATTCCCCTGATCAGTGTTGTTTTAATAATAATTCCCCTGTTCAGTGTTGTTTTAATAATAATTCCCCTGTTCAGTCTTGTTTTAATAATAATTCCCCTGTTCAGTGTTGTTTTAATAATAATTCCCCTGTTCAGTCTTGTTTTAATAATAATTCCCCTGTTCAGTGTTGTTTTAATAATAATTCCCCTGATCAGTGTTGTTTTAATAATAATTCCCCTGTTCAGTGTTGTTTTAATAATAATTCCCCTGCTCAGTGTTGTTGTAATAATAATTCCCCTGTTCAGTCTTGTTTTAATAATAATTCCCCTGTTCAGTGTTGTTTTTATAATAATTCCCCTGTTCAGTGTTGTTTTAATAATAATTCCCCTGTTCAGTGTTGTTTTAATAATAATTCCCCTGTTCAGTGTTGTTTTAATAATAATTCCCCTGATCAGTGTTGTTTTAATAATAATTCCCCTGATCAGTGTTGTTTTAATAATAATTCCCCTGCTCAGTGTTGTTTTAATAATAATTCCCCTGTTCAGTGTTGTTTTAATAATAATTCCCCTGCTCAGTCTTGTTTTAATAATAATTCCCCTGTTCAGTGTTGTTTTTATAATAATTCCCCTGTTCAGTGTTGTTTTAATAATAATTCCCCTGATCAGTGTTGTTTTAATAATAATTCCCCTGTTCAGTGTTGTTTTAATAATAATTCCCCTGCTCAGTGTTGTTGTAATAATAATTCCCCTGTTCAGTCTTGTTTTAATAATAATTCCCCTGTTCAGTCTTATTTTAATAATAATTCCCCTGTTCAGTCTTGTTTTAATAATAATTCCCCTGTTCAGTGTTGTTTTTATAATAATTCCCCTGCTCAGTCTTGTTTTAATAATAATTCCCCTGTTCAGTGTTGTTTTTATAATAATTCCCCTGTTCAGTCTTATTTTAATAATAATTCCCCTGTTCAGTCTTATTTTAATAATAATTCCCCTGTTCAGTCTTGTTTTAATAATAATTCCCCTGTTCAGTGTTGTTTTTATAATAATTCCCCTGTTCAGTCTTATTTTTATAATAATTCCCCTGTTCAGTCTTGTTTTAATAATAATTCCCCTGTTCAGTCTTGTTTTAATAATAATTCCCCTGTTCAGTGTTGTTTTTATAATAATTCCCCTGTTCAGTGTTGTTGTAATAATAATTCCCCTGCTCAGTGTTGTTTCAATAATAATTCCCCTGCTCAGTGTTGTTTTAATAATAATTCCCCTGCTCAGTGTTGTTTTAATAATAATTCCCCTGTTCAGTGTTGTTGTAATAATAATTCCCCTGCTCAGTGTTGTTTTAATAATAATTCCCCTGCTCAGTGTTGTTTTAATAATAATTCCCCTGCTCAGTCTTGTTTTAATAATAATTCCCCTGTTCAGTGTTGTTTTTATAATAATTCCCCTGTTCAGTCTTATTTTAATAATAATTCCCCTGCTCAGTGTTGTTTTAATAATAATTCCCCTGTTCAGTCTTGTTTTAATAATAATTCCCCTGCTCAGTGTTGTTTTAATAATAATTCCCCTGCTCAGTGTTGTTTTAATAATAATTACCCTGCTCAGTGTTGTTTTAATAATAATTCCCCTGCTCAGTGTTGTTTTAATAATAATTCCCCTGTTCAGTGTTGTTTTAATAATAATTCCCCTGTTCAGTGTTGCTTTAATAATAATTCCCCTGTTCAGTGTTGTTTTAATAATTATTCCCCTGCTCAGTGTTGTTTTAATAATAATTCCCCTGTTCAGTGTTGTTTTTATAATACTTCCCCTGCTCAGTGTTGTTTTAATAATAATTCCCCTGCTCAGTGTTGTTTTAATAATAATTCCCCTGCTCAGTGTTGTTTTAATAATAATTCCCCTGTTCAGTCTTGTTTTAATAATAATTCCCCTGTTCAGTCTTGTTTTAATAATAATTCCCCTGTTCAGTCTTTTCACCATAGAAATGGATTTACTAGCACGGGAATCCCAATTCAAGTCAATGTTCTATGATGGGTGGACCAGTGGCAAGGAACTGGAAGACGGCTATTTCCATGGTTTTCACCCTTCACTGCTGATGGGGCCCCGGTCATAGAAATAGAAACCCTAGAATGGAGATACTCATTCTAGGAATTGTATGTATGTGAGCTTGATAGTGCCTCATAGAAGCTGAATAAGACTGGCTGGCATATCACCAATAATGAGGAGAAGGCCCATGCATAATACATAGAGTTTCCATTACTCCTCTCATCCCTCTCTTCCTCCTATCCTTCTCACCTCCATCCCACCATCATCCCATTGACAAGCTGCCAGGCATTACACTTGGCATGGGTCTAGATTCATCTCGTATTTCAGTATGTGGGAATATGTGAGTGTGAGAACAGAGTAGTGATTCGTCATCTGATGACATTGAAAGCAATGTTGCTGGAAAGGGGAGGAGTTCCTAGGAGTTTGAAGACTACAACACTGTGAGCAGAAGATGACTAGATATAATAATAATAATATAATGGGTCCAAGCATCGAGCCTTGGGGGACACCACAGATTATAGTTATAGAAAATATAGAGGCATTAAGGTATAAAAATATTAAATCTGAACAAAAATTATGAGATTTAAAATGTGTGAATGAAATAAATACATACATTGTAAATGTTATTATAAATGTATTAATTATTATATATTATATATATATATATATTATATTATATATTATTAATATTAAATTACAATGTTGAATGTGTTATTATGATGCCTGTGCATACAGAACGAACCATGTTACAGATACCTTACAAAACAGCTTGTCCAACCAAAACCTGCCTTACAAAACAGCTTGTCCAACCAAAACCTGCCTTACAAAACAGCTTGTCCAACCAAAACCTGCCTTACAAAACAGCTTGTCCAACCAAAACCTACCTTACAAAACAGCTTGTCCAACCAAAACCTACCTTAGAAAACAGCTTGTCCAACCAAAACCTGCATTACAAAACAGCTTGTCCAACCAAAACCTGCCTTACAAAACAGCTTGTCCAACCAAAACCTACCTTAGAAAACAGCTTGTCCAACCAAAACCTGCATTACAAAACAGCTTGTCCAACCAAAACCTGCCTTACAAAACAGCTTGTCCAACCAAAACCTACCGTACAAAACAGCTTGTCCAACCAAAACCTACCTTACAAAACAGCTTGTCCAACCAAAACCTACCTTACAAAACAGCTTGTCCAACCAAAACCTGCCTTACAAAACAGCTTGTCCAACCAAAACCTGCCTTACAAAACAGCTTGTCCAACCAAAACCTACCTTACAAAACAGCTTGTCCAACCAAAACCTACCTTACAAAACAGCTTGTCCAACCAAAACCTACCTTACAAAACAGATTGTCCAACCAAAACCTACCGTACAAAACAGCTTGTCCAAACAAAACCTGCCTTACAAAACAGCTTGTCCAACCAAAACCTGCCTTACAAAACAGCTTGTCCAACCAAAACCTGCCTTACAAAACAGCTTGTCCAACCAAAACCTAACTTACAAAACAGCTTGTCCAACCAAAACCTGCCTTACAAAACAGCTTGTCCAAACAAAACCTGCCTTACAAAACAGCTTGTCCAACCAAAACCTACCTTACAAAACAGCTTGTCCAACCAAAACCTACCTTACAAAACAGCTTGTCCAACCAAAACCTGCCTTACAAAACAGCTTGTCCAACCAAAACCTGCCTTACAAAACAGCTTGTCCAACCAAAACCTAACTTACAAAACAGCTTGTCCAACCAAAACCTGCCTTACAAAACAGCTTGTCCAACCAAAACCTACCTTACAAAACAGCTTGTCCAACCAAAACCTGCCTTACAAAACAGCTTGTCCAACCAAAACCTGCCTTACAAAACAGCTTGTCCAACCAAAACCTACCTTACAAAACAGATTGTCCAACCAAAACCTGCCTTACAAAACAGCTTGTCCAACCAAAACCTACCTTACAAAACAGATTGTTCAACCAAAACCTGCCTTACAAAACAGCTTGTCCAACCAAAACCTACCTTACAAAACAGCTTGTCCAACCAAAACCTACCTTACAAAACAGCTTGTCCAACCAAAACCTGCCTTACAAAACAGCTTGTCCATCCAAAACCTGCCTTACAAAACAGCTTGTCCAACCAAAACCTATCTTACAAAACAGCTTGTCCAACCAAAACCTTTTCCTGAGTTTCATATACAAATAGTGTATTTTTCTCTCTGAGAAACTTAATGGATACCCCCCCTACCTTCACCCTCCTCCCCCTCCTCCCTTGTCTCCTATAATTACTGCATGCTAGCTGAGGATGCTAGCTGAGGATGCTAGCTGAGGAGAGGGAAACAACGAGGATGAAGTGATGGGGAGGAGGGAGGGATGGAGAGACGCGGTGGCTTTGTGTGGAGGAGAGCAGGTGATTCGTCAGGAACAGCTGGAGACAGCAGCAGAGGCTGCAGCTGCTGAGGAGAGGAGGAGAAGAGGAGGAGACAGACTGCAGGAACGCAGCCGTCAAACCTGCGACCAGTCAGCCAGCCAGCCAGCCAGCCTGCCTGCCTGCCTGCCTGCCTGCCAGCCTGCCTGCCTGCCTGCCTGCCTGCCTGCCTGCCTGCCTGTCTGTCAGTCAGTCAGTCAGTCAGTCAGTTAAAACCTACAGGAGGGTATCTCTCCAGGAACAGGGTTGAAGTTAAAACCTACAGGAGTGTATCTCTCCAGGAACAGGGTTGGAGTTAAAACCTACAGGAGGGTATCTCTCCAGGAACAGGGTTGGAGTTAAAACCTACAGGAGGGTTTCTCTCCAGGAACAGGGTTGGAGTTAAAACCTACAGGAGGGTATCTCTCCAGGAACAGGGTTGGAGTTAAAACCTACAGGAGGGTATCTCTCCAGGAACAGGGTTGGAGAGCCCTGTTGTAGAGTATGCCAATCCTATGAGGTTTATCTCATTCACTGCCTAGACCAGGTGGTCGTAGACTGTGGGTGGCGAAGTGGCAGGAGGGGGATGTACGAGGCTGGAGATGGCATCCCCTCCCCCTCTCTCCCTGTGGCTGCCCTGGCATATTGGCCCATATATATGGGACAAAAGGGAGTAGAGGGGGCTGGAGAGTGGCAGAGACGGGTAGAGGTTGGCTAGACGGGGGATGGAGGGTTCTCTCTCCCACCCTCTCTGAGGCTGCCCTGGTAGAAGGTAGAGGAGGGTAGAGGCTGGTAGAAGGTAGAGGAGGGTAGAGGCTGGTAGAAGGTAGAGGAGGGTAGAGGCTGGTAGAAGGTAGAGGAGGGTAGAGGCTGGTAGAAGGTAAAGGAGGGTAGAGGCTGGTAGAAGGTAGAGGAGGGTAGAGGCTGGTAGAAGGTAGAGGAGGGTAGAGACTGGTAGAAGGTAGAGGAGGGTAGAGGAGGGTAGAGGCTGGTAGAAGGTAGAGGAGGGTAGAGGCTGGTAGAAGGTAGAGGAGGGTAGAGGCTGGTAGAAGGTAGAGGAGGGTAGAGGCTGGTAGAAGGTAGAGGAGGGTAGAGGCTGGTAGAAGGTAGAGGAGGGTAGAGGCTGGTAGAAGGTAGAGGAGGGTAGAGGCTGGTAGAAGGTAGAGGAGGGTAGAGGCTGGTAGAAGGTAGAGGAGGGTAGAGACTGGTAGAAGGTAGAGGAGGGTAGAGGCTGGTAGAAGGTAGAGGAGGGTAGAGGCTGGTAGAAGGTAGAGGAGGGTAGAGGCTGGTAGAAGGTAGAGGAGGGTAGAGGCTGGTAGAAGGTAGAGGAGGGTAGAGGCTGGTAGAAGGTAGAGGGTAGAGGCTGGTAGAAGGTAGAGGAGGGTAGAGGCTGGTAGAAGGTAGAGGAGGGTAGAGGCTGGTAGAACGTAGAGGAGGGTAGAGGCTGGTAGAAGGTAGAGGAGGGTAGAGGCTGGTAGAAGGTAGAGGAGGGTAGAGGCTGGTAGAAGGTAGAGGAGGGTAGAGGCTTGTAGAAGGTAGAGGAGGGTAGAGGCTGGTAGAAGGTAGAGGAGGGTAGAGGCTGGTAGAAGGTAGAGGAGGGAAGAGGCTGGTAGAGGAGGGTAAAGGCTGGTAGAAGGTAGAGGAGGGTAGAGGCTGGTAGAAGGTAGAGGAGGGTAGAGGCTGATAGAAGGTAGAGGAGGGTAGAGGCTGGTAGAAGGTAGAGGAGGGTAGAGGCTGGTAGAAGGTAGAGGAGGGTAGAAGGTAGAGGAGGGTAGAGGCTGGTAGAGGAGGGTAGAGGCTGGTAGAAGGTAGAGGAGGGTAGAGGCTGGTAGAAGGTAGAGGAGGGTAGAGGCTGGTAGAAGGTAGAGGAGGGTAGAGACTGGTAGAAGGTAGAGGAGGGTAGAGGCTGGTAGAAGGTAGAGGAGGGTAGAGGCTGATAGAAGGTAGAGGAGGGTAGAGGCTGGTAGAAGGTAGAGGAGGGTAGAGGCTGGTAGAAGGTAGAGGAGGGAAGAGGCTGGTAGAGGAGGGTAGAGGAGGGTAGAGGCTGGTAGAAGGTAGAGGAGGGTAGAGGCTGGTAGAAGGTAGAGGAGGGTAGAGGCTGATAGAAGGTAGAGGAGGGTAGAGGCTGGTAGAAGGTAGAGGAGGGTAGAGGCTGGTAGAAGGTAGAGGAGGGTAGAGACCGGTAGAAGGTAGAGGAGGGAAGAGGCTGGTAGAAGGTAAAGGAGGGTAGAGGCTGGTAGAAGGTAGAGGAGGGTAGAGGCTGGTAGAAGGTAGAGGAGGGTAGAGGCTGGTAGAAGGTAGAGGAGGGTAGAAGGTAGAGGAGGGTAGAGGCTGGTAGAAGGTAGAGGAGGGTAGAGAAGGGTAGAAGGTAGAGGAGGGTAGAGGAGGGTAGAAGGTAGAGGAGGGTAGAGGAGGGTAGAGGCTGGTAGAAGGTAGAGGAGGGTAGAGGAGGGTAGAAGGTAGAGGAGGGTAGAGGCTGGTAGAAGGTAGAGGAGGGTAGAGGCTGGTAGAGGAAGGTAGAAGGTAGAAGAGGGTAGAGGCTGGTAGAAGGGGTTAGAAGTAGGCATCCCCTCCCGCTCTCTGTAGCTGCCCTGATGGAGAGTAGACGCTTAGAGACTGGTAGAGAGGGAGATGGAATGGGGACGGGGGGATAGAACGAAGGTAGAGAGGGAGATGGAATGGGGACGGGGGGATAGAACGAAGGTAGAGAGGGGCATAGATGGAGGGTAGAAGCTGGCGGCCCTGGCACAACTCTCAGCCTCATTCTCACCCAGCCTGGTTCAGAGGCTTGGCAGACACCATTGATTAGGCTAATCACAGGGAGGGAGGGAGAGAGGGAGAGAGGAGGGGGAGAGAAGTGGGGGATCTGGAAAGGTGGAGAAGGGGGAGGGAGAGAGGGGGAGAAACATAGAGTCTCTCTCTCTCTCTCTCTCATCCTCATCAACTTCTGTGTTCTTTTTTTCTCCTCTTTTCAAACGTTCGTCTGTTTCTGTCGTCATGGTTTCGATGACGACCATAAAACGACATCCTGAGTGTCGAGTTAAACTCAGCGATCTGGGTATTTTCTGTCCCTCTCTACTTTAGCTCAGAGACCAGATGTAAAATATGACATTTCCATTTTGAAATTCAGCTTGACAGTGATGTCGCTCAGAGAAGTGTCTTTCTCTCTGTATCCTCTATGTTCCACAACCAGGAAGAACAAAGGAAGGGAACATAGGAGTTTGTGGCTACGGTACAGTTTCAAGAGTCGTGTAGTTAAACAAAGAGGGCTTTGAAACGCGATAGGACACAAAGTACATTTCCGACATCCACAGTGTAAATTGGTGGATATAGACTAGAGAAAATGGAGAATTTGCATACGACAGCTATGTCTGTCTGATCTCTGTCTCTCCTCCTAAGATGGCAGTATAACACTGCAGATAATTGGCTGGGGATGTACAGGTGCTAGGTGGCCTAAATGAGGTGAATTAGACATACTGTAGGGGGTGAGGTGGGGTAGAGATGAGAGAGGAGAGACCAACTGTAGGGGGTGAGGTGGGGTAGAGATGAGAGAGGGGAGACCAACTGTAGGGGGTGAGGTGGGGTAGAGAGGAGAGAGGAGAGACCAACTGTAGGGGGTGAGGTGGGGTAGAGAGGAGAGAGGAGAGACCAACTGTAGGGGGTGAGGTGGGGTAGAGATGAGAGAGGAGAGACCAACTGTAGGGGGTGAGGTGGGGTAGAGATGAGAGAGGAGAGACCAACTGTAGGGGGTGAGGTGGGGTAGAGAGGAGAGAGGAGAGACCAACTGTAGGGGGTGAGGTGGGGTAGAGATGAGAGAGGAGAGACCAACTGTAGGGGGTGAGGTGGGGTAGAGATGAGAGAGGAGAGACCAACTGTAGGGGGTGAGGTGGGGTAGAGAGGAGAGAGGGGAGACCTTGTCCCCGTACAATAAAAATAAAAAATAAATTGTAAGTGTAAAAGTTAGTTTTCTAACTTTCTTTTTTCAGGAAAATTGTGATTGAGATCGAAGAGGGCCAGAGTCATTCATGTCAAGACAAAACACATGTGTTCTTGGAGCTTGATTGTACTGTGAATCGCTCTTTATCAGGGCCAGTGGCTACAGTACTGCCTCTGTCACTAAAGTAAAGCAAAGAAATAGAATTACTAGAGCAGGAACTCCCATTGAAATGCATATTCATTCTACTTCTATGAGGTAAAGTTTGGTGGCATTCACGACAGCGTCTCGCAGGGAATCAACCGTGCCTCACTGACACTACGACATCCCTGCTCTGATCGCTCCGGTCCTCAGCGATCCTTCATCCTGTATACAGCCCGCAGCGCAAAAACCCCCCCAAAAACGCAGAGAAGAAGAAGACAAGACGCCGAGCGACCAACTGACTCGCCGAGCTGAGCTGAGAGCTGAAAGCTAAACTCATCTTCCAGGACAATCCATTACAGCTGACAAGTTAAATGTTCCATACTAGACCATATGGCATCAGAGCAGCGGCCCACAATGGAAGAGAGAGGCTCGGGAAATGCATCACAATTAAGGTGTTTGGCTACAGTTAGGATTCCTGCATGGCTCCCCATCTCTCCCTCTCTCCCTCTATCTATCCCTCTCTTCCTCTCTCTCTCCCTCTCTCTATCTCTCCCCATCTCTCCCTCTCTCCCTCTATCTATCCCTCTCTTCCTCTCTCTCTCCCTCTCTCTCTCCCTCTCTCCCTCTATTTCTCTCTCTCTTCATCTCTCTACTTCTCTCCCTCCCTCTCTCCCTCTCTCCCTCTATTTCTCTCTCTCTTCATCTCTCTACTTCTCTCCCTCCCTCTCTCCCTCTATCTCTCCCTCTCTCCCTCTATTTCTCTCTCTCTTCCTCTATCTATCCCTATCTCCCTCTATTTCTCTCTATCTTCCTCTATCTATCCCTCTCTCCCTCTATTTATCCCTCTCTCCCTATATCTCTTCCTCTCTCTATCTATCTCTCCCTCTCTTCCTCTCTCTCTTCCTCTCTCTCTCCCTCTCTCCCTCTCTCTCTCCCTCTATCTCTTCCGCTCTCCCTCCCTCTCTCCCTCTATGTATCTCTCTCTTCCTGTATTTCTCGCTCTATTTCTCCCTCTATCTCTCCATCTCTCCCTCCCTCTCTCCCTTTATCTCTCCCTCTATTTCTCCCTTTCAACCACTGTCACTCCCCCTCTCCCTTTTACACTGCACCCTTTACCAGTCCTGCACCCTGGTTTCTTTTTTGCTAAATATCACCACAATGGTGACAACACCATTGTCATAAATTCAGGATGTCTCTTTTTTTTCTCTAAAACTCATGTGGATAGTCCTGAGTCCTGAGTCCTGAGTCCTGACTCTGCCTGACAATGACGATGAAATGCATGTAAAGAACAGCACACTACCCTCACACCACTCTGTTAACCACATTATCCTCACACCACTCTGTTAACCACACTATCCTCACACCACTCTGCTAACCACACTATCCTCACACCACTCTGCTAACCACACTATCCTCACACCACCCTGCTAACCACACTATCCTCACACCACTCTGCTAACCACACTATCCTCACACCACTCTGCTAACCACACTATCCTCACACCACTCTGTTAACCACACAACACACTATCCTCACACCACTCTGCTAACCACACAGCACACTATCCTCACACCACTCTGCTAACCACACAGCACACTATCCTCACACCACTCTGTTAACCACACAGCACACTATCCTCACACCACTCTGCTAACCACACAGCACACTATCCTCACACCACTCTGCTAACCACACAACACACACAAGGGTTGAGCTGTATCCAGATGTTCATATCGTCATACCGTCCTTCTCTCACCCGAGGATATACGTTATTACCGGTTTAGTACACAACGGGGGGCCAAAAAAACTAAGAAAAAGTCCATCGGGAGTCTATTACCAGAATGCTAACAAAATTAGCACAAGTAATAGCGAATTTCCATGGAGGGTGCTAGCTAAATATACTAACGAGCGGAAACGAAAAAATAAAGGAATTGCAAAGACAAGGCAAACCAGCTTATAAAGTTCCACATCTATAAGTATGTATACTTTGGTGAGTTTGGACATTTACAAGCAAATGTGAACGAGAGACATTGTGCAAATGAACAGCGTTTTGATGTACACTTGTCTGGGAGGAAGAACAGTTAGTGGCTCTGGAGCAGCATGTCTACACGCTGTGTCTCTGTGGAGTCTGGAGTCGCTAGGGTAACGAGCCTGCCTGCTCTGCTCGGAGAAGATGGGGAGAGGAGCAGACAGACCGAAAACAGAGAGGAGTAAAAACGCAAGGAAATCAAGATAGAGGTGGCAGCTGTACAGATAACTCATCCAAAGCACTTAGACTTCTCAAACAACGCAGAAAGCTAACACTATATGATGCCCCGTCTCCTTATTAATTCAGACACTTACTTAGATAACTAGAGTTTGTACTAGAGCATAATTCCTGCGTTTTTCATGCAGGAAATAAAAAGATAAAACGCATAAGAAATATCTTGCTGTGTTTTGTAAACACAGATCTAAAAAGCTTCTTATTGTAATTTCTGCTCGGCGTCAGACTAATTTTGTGCTTCAGTTGCACTTCTAAATGTGTATGAGAATTGGCGAACGGGCATTCTATCAGTAGACAGCGCTCTGACTGATGTGGAGCTACTGTTCTCCATCATTCTATCAGCAGACAGCACTCTGACTGATGTGGAGCTACTGTTCTCCATCATTCTATCAGCAGACAGCACTCTGACTGATGTGGAGCTACTGTTCTCCATCATTCTATCAGCAGACAGCGCTCTGACTGATGTGGAGCTACTGTTCTCCATCATTCTATCAGCAGACAGCACTCTGACTGATGTGGAGCTACTGTTCTCCATCATTCTATCAACAGACAGCACTCTGACTGATGTGGAGCTACTGTTCTCCATCATTCTATCAGCAGACAGCACTCTGACTGATGTGGAGCTACTGTTCTCCATCATTCTATCAGCAGACAGCACTCTGACTGACGTGGAGCTACTGTTCTCCAGGACGTTTCTCGTGTAGCCAGCCTACTTTTCTCCGTACTTTTCTCGGTGTAGCCAGCCTAGATTTCTCCGTACTTTTCTCGGTGTAGCCAGCCTAGATTTCTCCGGTACTTTTCTCCGTGTAGCCAGCCTACATTTCTACGGTAAAAGGCCAGATTAACTTTAAGCAAAACATTAGGAAATGTAGCTGGCTACATTCTTTCCATGATAAACATTAGAAATATGATGGCCATGCATCGTTTTTGCTTTTTCATTTGGAAGCTGATTTACATATGTGGCTGCTAGCCAAATAGCGTTGCATTTATTTTGTCATCTGATGAAAATGAAGCTATTTGCTGTTACTTTACTGTAGCTGTTCCAAGTTGTCAAATTAGTCATTTTTTGTTAATGTAAGTCATGAAGGCACACTTTTAAATATTATCAATCACTTAAAAAATCTACATATCAGCCAATAATTGTATAAAGATAAAAGCATTTGGTTGTAAATTTGCAATATTTTAGATCAAAGGTGGCAACCATCATCCAGGATCGCTACTGGCTGTGCAGGGTTTTGTTCCAGCCCTGCTCTATAACCACATTGTAGCCTAAACATCAACTGCTCAACAGGAACTTGATAAGCAGACTTGGATGTTTCAAAAGCCAAGCCTGTACACCCAGGAGCTCTCCAGAGGAAGGGTTTGACCACATGTTGATAACATGTGACTTTTATGTGACTTAAGTGCCTTGATCAAGGGCACAACGGCAGGAGATAGTAGGCCAACATGGAATCAGACACAGCAGACTTCCAGTGTCAGTAATGCATACTTTTTTTTATGTAGGCTATAATAATAATAATAATAGTCACGAAAATGCTGTTAAAATCCATGAAGAAGTCATGGCACATGTGTATGAACCCTTAACAGTGAATAATCAGAGGTCTCTGTAGCATAATGTTATTTGTAAATTCCGGTGAACATAGTCTAATGGACAGACTGCACTTCTTTCATCCCAAGTCGAGCACTGGTGAGGAGTGTGTCGGGAGGGATGTGTGTGTGTGTGTGTGTGTGTGTGTGTGTGTGTGTGTGTGTGTGTGTGTGTGTGTGTGTGTGTGTGTGTGTGTGTGTGTGTGTGTGTGTGTGTGTGTGTGTGTGTGTGTGTGTGTGCGTGTGCGAGTTGATGAGAGCACTGAACGCACAACAAAGACAAAATCAGCTGGTCGTTGAAAAGTGAATCTATTGGATTGAATGCTATCTACTTGGATTGGATGCTATCTACATGGATTGAATGCTATCTACTTGTATTGAATGCTATCTACTTGGATTGAATGCTATCTACTTGGATTGAATGCTATCTACTTGGATTGAATGCTATCTACTGGATTGAATGCTATCTACTTGGATTGAATGCTATCTACTTGGATTGAATTCTATCTACTTGGATTGAATGCTATCTACTTGGATTGAATGCTATCTACTTGGATTGAATGCTATCTACTTGGATTGAATGCTATCTACTTGTATTGAATGCTATCTACTTGGATTGAATGCTATCTACTTGGATTGAATGCTATCTACTTGGATTGAATGCTATCTACTTGGATTGAATGCTATCTACTAATTGGCTTGGTACCATTGCACTGCGAGGCGAACTCAAACACTCATCATCGCGTTCTCGATTCAAACTACAAAACCGGGGGCAGGCAAAGGAGTACACTTAGAAAGACAAAAAGGGGGAGACCAGCGACAGCAGACTTATTGTAACATAGAGGGGTAGGACAAGAAAAGAAGAGAGAAAACTAACAGAGGGGAGGGCCTCAGTAAAAGGATTTATTGAGCGTGTGTAGCAGAAAAGGACTAATGTTATTAGGTAATAACACAGCTCACAACCGACTAGCCAAACCCTTCCCTGTCCCTCCAGAGTTCCAGAATACACCATCCCTCTGTCCCTAAACCATGCATTATCCCCTACTACTCCGCGCTGTGGTCTTCTGTGGCTCAGTTGGTAGAGCACGGCACGGGTGGTAGCCCGGATTGTGAGAACAAAATCCCCGCTGGGGCCACGTATACGGACAATGTACGCATGGATAAATGGTACGTCACTTTGGATAAAAGTGTCAGCTAAATGGCATATATTACTGTAGAAAACAGCCTTATTGAATACGGCTAATAACACTGGTTACTCCTTGTAAAACACTGCTAATTCCCTGTAAAACACTGCTAATTCCCTGTAAAACACTGCTAATTCCCTGTAAAACACTGCTAACTCCCTGTAAAACACTGCTAACTCCCTGTAAAACACTGCTAATTCCCTGTAAAACACTCCTAACTCCCTGTAAAACACTGCTAACTCCCCAGAGATGCTCTGTAAAACACTGCTAACTCCCTGTAAAACACTGCTAATTCCCTGTAAAACACTGCTAATTCCCTGTAAAACACTGCTAATTCCCTGTAAAACACTGCTAATTCCTTGTAAAACACTGCTAATTCCCTGTAAAACACTGCTAACTCCCCAGAGCTGCTCTGTAAAACACTGCTAACTCCCTGTAAAACACTGCTAATTCCCTGTAAAACACTGCTAATTCCCTGTAAAACACTGCTAATTCCCTGTAAAACACTGCTAACTCCCCAGAGCTGCTCTGTAAAACACTGCTAATTCCCTGTAAAACACTGCTAACTCCCTGTAAAACACTGCTAACTCCCTGTAAAACACTGCTAATTCCCTGTAAAACACTGCTAACTCCCCAGAGCTGCTCTGTAAAACACTGCTAACTCTCTGTAAACACTGCTAACTCCCTGTAAAAGACTGCTAACTCCCTGTAAAACACTGCTAACTCCCTGTAAACACTGCTAACTCCCTGTAAAACACTGCTAACTCCCTGTAAAACACTGCTACTTCCCTGTAAAACACTGCTAACTCCCCAGAGCTGCTCTGTAAAACACTGCTAACTCCCCAGAGCTGCTCTGTAAAACACTAACTCCTCAGAGCTGCTCTGTAAAACACTGCTAACTCCCCAGAGCTGCTCTGTAAAACACTGCTAACTCCCCAGAGCTGCTCTGTAAAACACTGCTAACTCCTCAGAGCTGCTCTGTAAAACACTGCTAACTCCCCAGAGCTGCTCTGTAAAACACTGCTAACTCCTCAGAGCTGCTCTGTAAAACACTGCTAACTCCCCAGAGCTGCTCTGTAAAACACTGCTAACTCCCTGTAAAACACTGCTAACTCCCTGTAAAACACTGCTAACTCCCTGTAAAACACTGCTAACTCCCTGTAAAACACTGCTAACTCCCTGTAAAACACTGCTACTTCCCTGTAAAACACTGCTAATTCCCTGTAAATCACTGCTAACTCCCTGTTAAACACTGCTAATTCCCTGTAAAACACTGCTAACTCCCCAGAGCTGCTCTGTAAAACACTGCTAACTCCCCAGAGCTGCTCTGTAAAACACTGCTAACTCCTCAGAGCTGCTCTGTAAAACACTGCTAACTCCTCAGAGCTGCTCTGTAAAACACTGCTAACTCCCCAGAGCTGCTCTGTAAAACACTGCTAACTCCTCAGAGCTGCTCTGTAAAACACTGCTAACTCTCCAGAGCTGCTCTGTAAAACACTGCTAACTCCCTGTAAAACACTGCTAACTCCCTGTAAAACACTGCTAACTCCCTGTAAAACACTGCTAACTCCCTGTAAAACACTGCTACTTCCCTGTAAAACACTGCTAACTCCCTGTAAAACACTGCTAACTCCCTGTAAAACACTGCTAACTCCCCAGAGCTGCTCTGTAAAACACTGCTAACTCCCTGTAAAACACTGCTACTTCCCTGTAAAACACTGCTAATTCCCTGTAAAACACTGCTAACTCCCTGTAAAACACTGCTAACTCCCTGTAAAACACTGCTAACTCCCTGTAAAACATTGCTAACTCCCCAGAGCTGCTCTGTAAAACACTGCTAACTCCCTGTAAAACACTGCTACTTCCCTGTAAAACACTGCTAACTCCCTGTAAAACACTGCTAATTCCCTGTAAAACACTGCTAACTCCTTGTAAAACACTGCTAACTCCCTGTAAAACATTGCTAACTCCCCAGAGCTGCTCTGTAAAACACTGCTAACTCCCTGTAAAACACTGCTAATTCCCTGTAAAACACTGCTAACTCCCTGTAAAACACTGCTAACTCCCCAGAGCTGCTCTGTAAAACACTGCTAACTCCCTGTAAAACACTGCTAATTCCCTGTAAAACACTGCTAACTCCCTGTAAAACACTGCTAACTCCCTGTAAAACACTGCTAACTCCCCAGAGCTGCTCTGTAAAACACTGCTAACTCCCTGTAAAACACTGCTAATTCCCTGTAAAACACTGCTAATTCCCTGTAAAACACTGCTAACTCCCTGTAAAACACTGCTAACTCCCTGTAAAACACTGCTAACTCCCCAGAGCTGCTCTGTAAAACACTGCTAACTCCCTGTAAAACACTGCTAATTCCCTGTAAAACACTGCTAACTCCCTGTAAAACACTGCTAACTCCCTGTAAAACACTGCTAACTCCCTGTAAAACACTGCTAATTCCCTGTAAAACACTGCTAACTCCCTGTAAAACACTGCTAACTCCCTGTAAAACACTGCTAACTCCCTGTAAAACACTGCTAGCAGTTAGCAGTGTTTACAGGGAGTTAGCCGTGTTTACAGGGAGTTAGCAGTGTTTTACATGGACTCGGTACTGGTACCATGTATATAGCCAAGTTATCCTAACTCATTGTGGATTTACTCCTGGTGTTATTATCTTTCTATTTTTCTCTCTGCGTTGTCGAGAAGTAAGCATTTCACTGTTAGTCCACACCTGTTGTTTATCAAGCATGTGATAAATACATTTTGATTTGATTGATTTGGGGCTGGTAAGAGGCCATCAGTAAATTACATAATGTACACTGAACAAAAATATAAATGCAACATGTAATGTGTTGGTTCCATGTTTCATAAGCTGAAATAAAATATCCCTGAAATGTTCCATACGCACAAAAAGCTTATTTCTCTCAAATGTTGTGCACAAAATCTGTTTACATCACCGTTAGTGAGCATTTCTCCTTTGCCAAGAGAATCCATCCACGTGAAAGGTGTGGCATATCAAGAATCAGATTAAACAGCATGATCATTACACAGGTGCACCTTGTGCTGGGGACAATAAAAGGCCACTCTAAAATGTGCAGTTTTGTCACACAACACAATGCCACAGATGTCTCAAGTATTGAGGGAGCGTGCAATTGTCATGCTGACTGCAGGAATGTCCACCAGAGCTGTTGCCAGAGAATTTAATGTTCATTTCTCTACCAGAGAATTTGACAGAACGCCAACCAGCCTCACAACCGCACAACCGCAGTGTATGGCGTCATGTGGGCGAGCAGTTTGCTGATGTCAACGTTGTGAACAGAATGCCCCACGGTGGCGGTGGGGTTATGGTATGGGCAGGTCCTAAGCTACGGACAATGAACACAAAATGCATTTTATCGATGGCAATTTCAATGCACAAAAGTACTACCATGAAGAGATCCTGAGGCCCATTGGCAATTATTTTTTAAGGTATCTGTGACCAACAGATACATATCTGTATTCCCAGTCATGTGACATCCATAGATTAGGGTCTAATGAATTATTTCAATTGACTGATTTCCCCATATGAACTGTAACTCAGTAAAATCAACAAAATTGCATGTTACGTTTATATTTTTGTTCAGTATACATGGGAAAATATTGAAAACGGTCAATAGCTCCAAATTTTTAATGACTTAAAAACCTAAAACCAACTACACGTGTTTTAAATTCATCTAGAAATATTGAAAGCATTTACTGTGACAACTAAAAGAAAATATTGTCCCATTTACATTGTAATGTAATATATTGACGGCCCCTAACTATCCCGAGATGGGCCCCTAACTATCCCCAGAGATAGGCTATCCAAAGTCAAGCCAACTTTGCCACGGTCGCACACCAGCCGGCTGAAGCTAATTGGTGAAAGAAGTGGGCTTCTAATAGCTAGCCTAGGAGACTTCAGGACACAGGACCTGGTTAGGCTGTTTGAACTTATCTAGAAGACTGTAACTTTGTAGTGTTTTGGCAGAGTGAATGTCCAAACGCTTCCCACATGCAAACACACAAGAGACATTAACCCCACATTAACCCACCCTCCATGCATATCCCCCTCCAGACTCAGTTCTCTACTGGTCCTGGATCACAATATCATCTATGTATATCCCCCTCCATGTATATCCCCCTCTATGTATATCCCCCTCCATGTATATCCCCCTCCATGTATATCCCCCTCTATGTATATCCCTCTCTATGTATATCCCCCTCTATGTATATCCCCCTCTATGTATATCCCCCTCCATGTATATCCCCCTCTATGTATATCCCCCTCTATGTATATCCCCCTCTATGTATATCCCCCTCCATGTATATCCCCCTCCATGTATATCCCCCTCTATGTATATCCCCCTCTATGTATATCCCCCTCTATGTATATCCCCCATGTATATCCCCCTCCATGTATATCCCCCTCCATGTATATCCCCCTCTATGTATATCCCTCTCTATGTATATCCCCCTCCATGTATATCCCCCTCCCTGTATATCCCCATCTATGTATATCCCCCTCCATGTATATCCCCCTCTATGTATATCCCCCTCTATGTATATCCCCCTCCCTGTATATCCCCCATGTATATCCCCCTCCATTATATCCCCCTCTATGTATATCCCCCTCTATGTATATCCCCCTCTATGTATATCCCCCTCTATGTATATCCCCCTCTATGTATATCCCCCTCTATGTATATCCCCCTCCATGTATATCCCCCTCCATGTATATCCCCCTCTATGTATATCCCCCTCTATGTATATCCCCCTCTATGTATATCCCCCATGTATATCCCCCTCCATGTATATCCCCCTCCATGTATATCCCCATCTATGTATATCCCCCTCCATGTATATCCCCCTCCATGTATATCCCCATCTATGTATATCCCCCTCCATGTATATCCCCCTCCATGTATATCCCCCTCTATGTATATCCCCCTCCATGTATATCCCCCTCTATGTATATCCCCCTCCATGTATATCCCCCTCCATGTATATCCCCCTCTATGTATATCCCCCTCCATGTATATCCCCCTCTATGTATATCCCCCTCCATTATATCCCCCTCTATGTATATCCCCCTCTATGTATATCCCCCTCCATGTATATCCCCCTCTATGTATATCCCCCTCTATGTATATCCCCCTCTATGTATATCCCCCTCCATGTATATCCCCCTCCATGTATATCCCCCTCCATGTATATCCCCCTCCATGTACAGTGAGGGAAAAAAGTATTTGATCCCCTGCTGATTTTGTACGTTTGCCCACTGACAAAGAAATGATCAGTCTATAATTTTAATGGTAGGTTTATTTGAACAGTGAGAGACAAAATAACAACAAAAATATCCAGAAAAACGCATGTCAAAAATTTTATAAATTGATTTGCATTTTAATGAGGGAAATAAGTATTTGACCCCCTCTCAATCAGAAAGATTTCTGGCTCCCAGGTGTCTTTCATACAGGTAACGAGCTGAGATTAGGAGCACACTCTTAAAGGGAGTGCTCCTAATCTCAGTTTCTTACCTGTATAAAAGACACCTGTCCACAGAAGCAATCAATCAATCAGATTCCAAACTCTCCACCATGGCCAAGACCAAAGAGCTCTACAAGGATGTCAGGGACAAGATTGTAGATCTACACAAGGCTGGAATGGGCTACAAGACCATTGCCAAGCAGCTTGGTGAGAAGGTGACAACAGTTGGTGCGATTATTCGCAAATGGAAGAAACACAAAACAACTGTCAAACTCCCTCGGCCTAGGGCTCCATGCAAGATCTCACCTCGTGGAGTTGCAATGATCATGAGAATGGTGAGGAATCTGCCCAGAACTAAACAGGAGGATCTTGTCAATGATCTCAAGGCAGCTGGGACCATAGTCACCAAGAAAACAATTGGTAACACACTACGCCGTGAAGGACTGAAATCCTGCAGCGCCCGCAAGGTCCCCCTGCTCAAGAAAGCTCATATACATACCCGTCTGAAGTTTGCCAATGAACATCTGAATGATTCAGAGGACAACTGGGTGAACGTGTTGTGGTCAGACGAGACCAAAGTGGAGTTCTTTGGCATCAACTCAACTTGCCGTGTTTGGAGGAGGAGGAATGCTGCCTATGACCCCAAGAAACCATCCCCACCGTCAAACATGGAGGTGGAAACATTATGCTTTGGGGGTGTTTTTCTGCTAAGGGGACAGGACAACTTCACCGCATCAAAGGGACGATGGACGGGGCCATGTACCGTCAAATCTTGGGTGAAAACCTCCTTCCCTCAGCCAGGGCATTGAAAATGGGTCGTGGATGGGTATTCCAGCATGACAATGACCCAAAACACACGGCCAAGGCAACAAAGGAGTGGCTCAAGAAAAAGCACATTAAGGTCCTGGAGTGGCCTAGCCAGTCTCCAGACCTTAATCCCATAGAAAATCTGTGGAGGGAGCTGAAGGTTCGAGTTGCCAAACGTCAGCCTCGAAATCTTAATGACTTGAAGAAGATCTGCAAAGAGGAGTGGGACAAAATTCCTCCTGAGATGTGTGCAAACCTGGTGGCCAACTACAAGAAACATCTGACCTCTGTGATTGCCAACAAGGGTTTTGCCACCAAGTACTAAGTCATGTTTTGCAGAGGGGTCAAATACTTATTTCCCTCATTAAAATGCAAATCAATTTATAACATTTTTGACATGCGTTTTTCTGGATTTTTTTTGTTGATATTCTGTCTCTCACTGTTCAAATAAACATACCATTAAAATTACAGACTGATCATTTCATTGTCAGTGGGCAAATGAACAAAATCAGCAGGGGATCAAATACTTTTTTCCCTCACTGTATATCCCCCTCCATGTATATCCCCCTCCATGTATATTTGGCTAAAAGCTCGCTGGGGGGAAACAAGAGCTGACACAGCAGGGTCTGTATTCAAAGACGCAAGGTCACATATTATAGTGAACCATTTCCCACACCTCAGCCCCAGACACACACACACACACACACACACACACACACACACACACACACACACACACACACACACACACACACACACACACACACACACACACACACACACACACACACACACGAACGCACACACACACACACACACACACACACACACACACGCGAACGCAAACACACACACAACTCATCCCTAGGAACTAATGGCTGTTAGGAACTAACAACCCATTAACAGCTGTAGGAATATAAAGAATGTAACACGAACCCGACCCACAATTTCCTGCGGTTAGAGCTTAGCTGGTGTACAAAGGCAGTACACAATACATACACTCAGACTGTTTTTCCCCCCCAAAAGCCGTTTGCCCTGTCTGCAAATAGGTCAAAATGGAGAAAAGGTTTCGAGTTTTATTTAGTCGTATGTACGGGATACACATAGTATACACCGTCCAACCAAATGCTTCCTTGCAGGTTCCTTCTGGACAATGCAACAACAATAAGGAATAATACAATTGAATAATATAAACATAAAGTAAATGGCTGAAAAAACATTCCCACAGCACGATGCTGCCACCACAATGCTTTACCGTGGGGATGGTATTGTCCAGGTGATGAACGGTACCTGGTTTCCTCCAGACGTGACGCTTGGCATTCAGGCCAAAGAGCTCAATCTTGGTTTCATCAGACCAGAGAATCTTGTTTCTCATGGTCTGAGAGTGCTTTAGGTGCCCTTTGGCAAACTCCAAGTGGGCTGTCATGTGCCTTTTACTGAGGAGTGGCTTCCGTCTGGCCACTCTACCATAAAGGCCTGATTGGTGGAGTGCTATAGAGATGGTTATCCTTCTCCACAGAGGAACTCTGGAGCTCTGTCAGAGTGACCATCGGGTTCTTGGTCACCTCCCTGACTAAGGGCCTTCCCCCCCGATTGCTCAGTTTGACTGGGCAGCCAGCTACAGGAAGAGTCTTGGTGGTTCCAAACTGCTTCCATTTAAGATTGATGGAGGCCACTGTGTTCTTGGGGACCTTCAATGCTGCAGACATTTTTAGTACCCTTCCCCAGATCTGTGCCTCGACACAATCCTGTCTCGGGAGCTCTACGGACAATTCCTTCGACCTCATGGCTTGGTTTTTGCTCCGACATGCACTGTCAACTGTGGGACCTTATATAGACAGGTGTGTGCCTTTCCAAATCATGTCCAATCAATTCAATTTACCACAGGTGGACTCCAATCAAGTTGTAGAAACATCTCTTGGATGATCAATGGCAACAGGATGCACCTGAGCTGTCCTTCTGATGTCCTTCTGTGATTGAAGCCTTGCTCCGAGTTCATAAAGTGTATTTTCCAGTGATTGGACATTAGCTATCAGGATACTAGTGTTAGCTTCTCATTTTTCAGGAGGAAATAACTCACGGACACTAGAGAAACTGAGCCAAGTTTAATTATTCCCAAAGGATTCGACACAGCTGTCTTCAGACAAAAAGCATTTCACACTAGCACTGATACGTTCCTCTTATAACCCTTAACTTCTTTTGTAGACCCTCAACCTTAGCACAGTGACATGAATAAGTAACATTTCATATTCTCAGAACCCAACACTAGAAAGAAGAGGTTGTGTAGCTCGTCTTTTCAGCTTGAAGTCCCCCATTTTCTTTCCTTTTCTTTCGTCGCCGGCGTTTCCTTTCGGTCATCTCGGCCAGGAGCAACAGGTAACAAAGGAATGATCTGGGAGGTCGGAGAGGATTAAGTATCTTCTGATTCATGATCCAGAGATGTTTGTTTTGTCGTAGGGAAATTAGTACACAAAAATTCAGATCAAACAAAGTAACAATTAACTCTGCGAGATGCTCGCCCTCCTCAGCGCCGCCATCTTAAGGTGAGAGGGGAAATACATTTTTATTTAACTGAAACACGTCATGTGACGCCCTGCTGATTTAAGCCCTATGACACTGAAGACCTCTCCTCATGGGGGGGTTCATATGGCCGACAGTGGGAGAGAGATACCCACAACCCCCCGCAGTCAGTCCTCAAGTGTGTGTGTGCGTGCGTGCGTGCGAGCGTGCGTGTGTGTGTGTGTGAGAGAGAGAGAGAAAGAGCGAGAGAGAGAGAGAGAGAGTGTGGCAGCCAGAGTCTCTGTCCTCCCACTGCTGGTCAGCTCAGGTTAATTCTCCTGGACACATCAGTCAGGGCCAGCCTCCCGGGGAGAAACGTGTCTATCAAACAGCTTTCTCTCTCTGAAAGGCATTATTGGTCAACCTGTCAACATATGAGAGAGCCATTCTGCCTTTTTTTTTGTTGCAGTAGGTAGGAAAAGCAGGATTTCGTAAAATGTTTTTATAGAAATATGGCAGTAATATTTATTACAATAAAACAAAGAAATATCAAGCAAATGTATCTAACTATCTATCCTGTGTATATGATGCAGCGGTAATCCCAGAGGATAAAGGAAATTAAACTATGTTCAGTGGTAATCCCAGAGGATAAAGGAAATTAAACTATGTTCAGTGGTAATCCCAGAGGATAAAGGAAATTAAACTATGTTCAGTGGTAATCCCAGAGGATAAAGGAAATTAAACTATGTTCAGTGGTAATCCCAGAGGGTTAACGAAATTAAACTATTTTCAGTGGTAATCCCAGAGGATAAAGGAAATTAAACTATGTTCAGTGGTAATCCCAGAGGATAAAGGAAATTAAACTATGTTCAGTGGTAATCCCAGAGGATAAAGGAAATTAAACTATGTTCAGTGGTAATCCCAGAGGATAAAGGAAATTAAACTATGTTCAGTGGTAATCCCAGAGGGTTAACGAAATTAAACTATTTTCAGTGGTAATCCCAGAGGATAAAGGAAATTAAACTATGTTCAGTGGTAATCCCAGAGGGTTAACGAAATTAAACTATTTTCAGTGGTAATCAAATCAAATCAAACTTTATTTGCCACATGCACCGAAGTGTAAATTTTACCGTGAATTGCTTACTTAACTGTGAATTGCTTACTTAACCGTGAATTGCTTACTTACAAGCCCTTAACCAACAGTGCAGTTCAAGAAGAAGAAAATATTTACCAACTAGACTAAAATAAAAAGTAATAATAAAAAGTACCCCAATAAGAATACCAATGTGGAGGCTATATACAGGGTGTTACGGTACCGAGTCAGTGTGGAGGCTATATACAGGGTGTTACGGTACCGAGTCAGTGTGGAGGCTATATACAGGGTGTTACGGTACCGAGTCAGTGTGGAGGCTATATACAGGGTGTTACGGTACCGAGTCAGTGTGGAGGCTATATACAGGGTGTTACGGTACAGAGTCAGTGTGGAGGCTATATACAGGGGGCACCGGTACAGAGTCAGTGTGGAGGCTATATACAGGGTATTACGGTACAGAGTCAGTGTGGAGGCTATATACAGGGTGTTACGGTACCGAGTCAGTGTGGAGGCTATATACAGGGGGCACCGGTACCGAGTCAGTGTGGAGGCTATATACAGGGGGCACCGGTACCGAGTCAGTGTGGAGGCTATATACAGGGGGCACCGGTACCGAGTCAGTGTGGAGGCTATATACAGGGGGCACCGGTACCGAGTCAGTGTGGAGGCTATATACAGGGGGCACCGGTACCGAGTCAGTGTGGAGGCTATATACAGGGGGCACCGGTACCGAGTCAGTGTGGAGGCTATATACAGGGGGCACCGGTACCGAGTCAGTGTGGAGGGGTACAGATTAGTTGAGGTAGGTGGGGGTGAAGTGACTATGCATAGGTAGCAAACAAACAGCGAGTAGCAGCAGTGTACCGGGGGGGGGGGGGTATGTCAATGTAAATTGTCCGGTGGCGATTTTTATGAATTGTTCAGCAGTCTTATGGCTTGGGGGTAGAAGCTGTTGAGGAGCCTTTTGATCCTAGACTTGGCGCTCCGGTACCGCTTGCTGTGCGGTAGCAGAGAGAACAGTCTATAACTTGGGTGACTGGAGTCTCTGACAATTTTATGGGCTTTTCTCTGACACCGCCTATTATATAGGTCCTGGATGGCAGGAAGCTTGGCCCCAGTGAAGTACTGGGTCGTACACACTACCCTCTGTAGTGCCTTACGGTCGGATGCCGAGCAGTTGCCATACCAGGCGGTGATGCAACCGATCAGGATGCTCTCGATGGTGCAGCTGTAGAACCTTTTGAGTATCTGGGGCCCATGCCAAATCTTTTCAGTCTCCTGAGGGGGAATAGGTTTTGTCGTGCCCTCTTCACAACTGTCTTGGTATGTTTGGACCATTATAGGTCGTTGGTTCAGTGGACACCAAGGATCTTGAAACTCTCAACCTGTTCCACTTCAGCCCCGTTGATGTTAATGGGGGCCTGTTCAGCACTCCTTTTCCTGTAGTCCACAATCAGCTCCTTTGTCTTGCTCACATTGAGGGAGAGGTTGTTGTCCTGGCACCACACTGCCAGTAATCTGACCTCCTCCCTATTGGCCGTCTCATCGTTGTCGGTGATCACGCCTACCACTGTTCTGTCGTCAGCAAACTTAATGATGGTGTTGGAGTCGTGTTTGGCCAGGCAGTCGTGGGTGAACAGGGAATACAGGAGGGGACTAAGTACACACCCTCGAAGGACCCCAGTGTTAAGGATCAACGTATTAATGCCTACTCTTACCACCTGGGGGCGGCCCGTCATGAAGTCCAGGATCCAGTTGCAGAGGGAGGTGTTTAGTCCCAGAGTCCTTAGCTTCGTGATGAGCTTCGTGGGCACTATGGTGTTGAACGCTGAGCTGTAGTCAATGAACAGCATTCTCACATAGGTGTTCCTTTTGTCCAGGTGAGAAAAGGCGGTGTGGAGTGCAATTGAGATTGCGTCATCTGGGGATCTGCTGGGTTGGTATGCGGATTGGAGTGGGTCTAGGGTGTCTGGGATGATGGTGTTGATGTGAGCGATGACCAGCCTTTCAAAGCACTTCATGGCTACCGACATGAGTGCCACGGGGCGGTAATCATTTAGGCAGGTTACCATCACTTCCTTGGGCACAGGGACTATGGTGGTCTGCTTGAAACATGTTGGTATTACAGACTCAGTCAGGGAGAGGTTGAAAACGTCCGTGAAAACACTTGCCAGTTGGTCCGCACGTGCTTTGAGTACACGTCATGATAATCTGTCTGGCCCCGCGGCTTTGTGAATGTTGACCTTGTTTAAAGGTTTTGTTCACATCGGCTACCGAGAGAATTATCATACAGTCATCCAGAACAGCTGGTGCTCTCGTGCATGCTTCAGTGTTGCTTGCCTCGAAGCGAGCATAAAAGGCATTTAGCTCGTCTGGTAGGCTCGCGTCACTGGGCAGCTCGCGTCTGGGTTTCCCTTTGTAGTCCATAATAGTTTTCAAGCCCTGCCACATCTGACGAGCGTCAGAGCCGGTGTAGTCGGATTCAATCTTAATCCTGTATAGACGCTTTGCTTGTTTGATGGTTCGTCTGAGGGCAAAGTGGGATTCCTTATAAGCGTCCGGATTAGTTTCCCGCTCCTTGAAAGCGGCAGCTCTAGCCTTTAGCTCGATGCTGATTTTGCCTGTAATCCATGGCTTCTGGTCGGCTTCTGATGACGTCATCGATGCATTTATTGATTAAGACGATGACTGAGGTGGTGTATTCCTCAATGCCATTGGATGAATCCAATCCAACATAATCCAGTCTGTGCTAGCAAAACAGTCCTGTAGTGTAGCATCCGCGTCATCTGACAACTTCTGTATTGAGCGAGTCACTGGTACTTCCTACTTGAGTTTTTGCTCGTAAGTAGGGATCAGGAGGATAGAATTGGGGTCAGATTTGCCAAATGGAGGGCGGGGGAGAGCTTTGTATGCATCTGTGTGTGTGTGGAGTAAAGGTGGTCTCGGATATTTTTTCCCCCCCTGGTTGCACGTGGCATGCTGGTAAAAAAATTGGTAAAACTGAAAGTTTGCCTGCATTAAAGTCCCCGGCCACTAGGAGTGCCGCTTCTGGGTGATCATTTTCTTCTTTGCTTATGGCCTTAAAGAGTTGGTTGAGAGCTGTCGTAGTGCCAGGTCCGCTTTGTAAATAGACGGCTACGAATAATACAGATGACAACTCTAGAAAGTGTGGTCGACAGCTTATCATAAGGTACTCTACCTCAGGCGAGCAATACCTCGAGACGTCTTTAATATTAGACATCGGGCACCAGCTGTTATTGACAAAAGACACACACCCCCACCCCTCCTCTTACCAGACGTAGCTTCTCTGTTCTGCCGGTGCATGGAAAATCCCGCCAGCTGTATATTGTCCGGTTCTTCGTTCAGCCACGACTCGGTGAAACACAAGATGTTACAGTTTTTAATGTCACGTTGGTAGGATCATCTTAATAGTAGGTCATCAATGTTATTTTCTAACGATTGCACGTTAGCAAGGAGAATGGAAGGCATTGGGAGTTTACTCGCTCGCCTCCGGCTACTCAGAAGGATCCCCGATCTGCGTCCCCTTTTCCGGCGTCTTTTCTTCACGCAAAAGGCGTGGATCTGGACCTGTTCCAGTGAAAGCAGGATACCCTTCTTGTCGGACTCGTTAAAGGAAAGCGTTTCTTCCAGTCCGCGGTGAGTAATCGCTGTCCAGAAGATATTTTCGGTTATAAGAGACGGTAGCAACAACATTATGCAAACAATAAGTAAAAAAATAAGTTACACAAAATGCAATTTTTTTTTAAATAAATTGCACAATTGGTTGGGAGACTGTAAAATGTCAGCCATGTTCTTTGGAGGGTAAAGAAAATTTAACTATATTCGGTGCCCAACAGAACTGGTAGCCTTACACACCAGTTGTCACCCATAAAACGATTGTATTTTCTCTCAGAATAAACAAAGTCCATTATGAGTAGATAAGTTAGGTTGATCCAACAAGAAATAAATGGAACATGAAAACAAGAGAAGAAGAAGACAACTCGTAGCAGGTTAGGAGAATTAACGTAGCAGGTCAGGAGAATTAACGTAGCAAGTTAGGAGAATTAACGTAGCAGGTTAGGAGAATTAACGTACCCGGTTAGGATAATTAACGTAGCATTAACGTAGCGGGTTAGGATAATTAACGTAGCAGGTTAGGAGAATTAACGTAGCAGGTTAGGAGAATTACGTAGCAGGTCAGGATAATTAATGTAGCATTAACGTAGCGGGTTAGGATAATTAACGTAGCAGGTTAGGAGAATTAACGTAGCAGGTTAGGATAATTAACGTAGCAGGTCAGGATAATTAATGTAGCAGGTCAAGATAATTAACGTAGCAGGTTAGGAGAATTAACGTAGCAGGTTAGGATAATTAACGTAGCAGGTTAGGATAATTAACGTAGCCGGTTAGGATAATTAACGTAGCAGGTTAGGATAATTAACGTAGCAGGTTAGGATAATTAACGTAGCAGGTCAGGATAATTAACGTAGCAGGTTAGGAGAATTAACGTAGCAGGTCAGGATAATTAACGTAGCAGGTTAGAATAATTAACGTAGCAGGTCAGGATAATTAACGTAGCAGGTTAGGAGAATTAACGTAGCAGGTCAGGATAATTAACGTAGCAGGTCAGGATAATTAACGTAGCAGGTTAGGAGAATTAACGTAGCAGGTTAGGATAATTAACGTAGCAGGTCAGGATACTTAATGTAGCAGGTTAGGAGAATTAACGTAGCAGGTTAGGATAATTAACGTAGCAGGTTAGGATAATTAACGTAGCCGGTTAGGATAATTAACGTAGCAGGTTAGGATAATTAACGTAGCAGATTAGGATAATTAACGTAGCAGGTCAGGATAATTAACGTAGCAGGTTAGGAGAATTAACGTAGCAGGTCAGGATAATTAACGTAGCAGGTTAGAATAATTAACGTAGCAGGTCAGGATAATTAACGTAGCAGGTTAGGAGAATTAACGTAGCAGGTCAGGATAATTAACGTAGCAGGTCAGGATAATTAACGTAGCAGGTTAGGAGAATTAACGTAGCAGGTTAGGATAATTAACGTAGCAGGTCAGGATACTTAATGTAGCAGGTTAGGATAATTAACGTAGCAGGTCAGGATAATTAACTTAACAGTTTAGGAGAATTAACGTAGCAGGTCAGGATAATTAACGTAGCAGGTCAGGATAATTAACGTAGCAGGTTAGGAGAATTAACGTAGCAGGTTAGGATAATTAACGTCCAGGAAACGACTCAAATATTAATTAGCTGATTTATGCCATCTAGCCTTAACCATGTCATGTCATGACACACACACACACACACACACACACACACACACACACACACACACACACACACACACACACACACATGGTGAGAGATCCTGTTACCTAAAAGCTTTACACTGTCTGACAGAGGAAACATCTGTTCATAAAACACCAACTCATTTAGTTTAGACACAATCACAAAGAGGGCTTAGCACACATACATACACACATTCTGATGTACGCACAGACACTCACACAGTGAAGCAGAGTGTATTACTGTCCAGTGTATTACAGTAAGCTACAGTAGAGTGTATTACTGTCCAGTGTATTACAGTAAGCTACAGTAGAGTGTATTACTGTCCAGTGTATTACAGTAAGCTACAGTAGAGTGTATTACTGACCAGTGTATTACAGTAAGCTACAGTAGAGTGTATTACTGTCCAGTGTATTACAGTAAGCTACAGTAGAGTGTATTACTGACCAGTGTATTACAGTAAGCTACAGTAGAGTGTATTACTGTCCAGTGTATTACAGTAAGCTACAGTAGAGTGTATTACTGACCAGTGTATTACAGTAAGCTACAGTAGAGTGTATTACTGTCCAGTGTATTACAGTAAGCTACAGTAGAGTGTATTACTGTCCAGTGTATTACAGTAAGCTACAGTAGAGTGTATTACTGTCCAGTGTATTACAGTAAGCTACAGTAGAGTGTATTACTGTCCAGTGTATTACAGTAAGCTACAGTAGAGTGTATTACTGACCAGTGTATTACAGTAAGCTACAGTAGAGTGTATTACTGTCCAGTGTATTACAGTAAGCTACAGTAGAGTGTATTACTGTCCAGTGTATTACAGTAAGCTACAGTAGAGTGTATTACTGTCCAGTGTATTACAGTAAGCTACAGTAGAGTGTATTACTGACCAGTGTATTACAGTAAGCTACAGTAGAGTGTATTACTGTCCAGTCTATTACAGTAAGCTACAGTAGAGTGTATTACTGTCCAGTGTATTACAGTAAGCTACAGTAGAGTGTATTACTGCCCAGTGTATAACAGTAAGCTACAGTAGAGTGTATTACTGTCCAGTGTATTACAGTAAGCTACAGTAGAGTGTATTACTGTCCAGTGTATTACAGTAAACTACAGTAGAGTTTATTACTGCCCAGTGTATAACAGTAAGCTACAGTAGAGTGTATTACTGTCCAGTGTATTACAGTAAGCTACAGTAGAGTGTATTACTGTCCAGTGTATTACAGTAAACTACAGTAGAGTTTATTATTTATTTTATATATTTTATTTATTTATTTATTATTTATTTATTTTTTGTATTACTGTCCAGTGTATTAAAGTAAGTTACAGTAGAGTTTATTACTGCCCTTTGTATTAGAGTAAGCTACAGTAGAGTTTATTACTGTCCAGTGTATTACAGTAGAGTGTATTACTGTCCAGTGTATTACAGTAAGCTACAGTAGAACTTATTACTGTCCAGTGTAAGCTACAGTAGAGTGTATTACAGTAAGCTACAGTAGAGTTAATTAGACGTTAGGATACACCTTCAGAGAACATTATTTATAGCCCTGCATCTTGCCAGCAAAACCTTTCAGTCAGACAAAGAGATGGGGGGAAGCCAGACAGATTTTCTAAAAGTATTTATCCTTAAGGGGAATATTAATTACGTTTTTGTTTTTTTGCATCCATACAAAACTGTTGTTGTCTTGAGGGATTTCCCTCTCACTAAACCCCCCCCCCCCCCCTCCTATGTTTGAAGAGGTTTAAAACCTCAATTGTAAGAGCTTCTCATTGGCGTAGCATCCGGCTGGTTCCTTAATACTCTGAGTGGAGCATGTGTGTGTGTACGTGTGGACTCCAAGCTGACGCCTAACCCACTACCCCTCCCCCCCCCCCCAAATTGAAAATGCCCCTTGGATTAAGACAGAAAGTTGGCAGAGGTAGCGAGCGGCAATGGCAGTAAATGCGTCATTATTCGTAACGACTCTTCAAAGACTCTCTTTATTAGAAGAAGTAGCCCTGGAGCCAGGCCAGAGCGGCCGGGGAGAGGGTGAGGACCAAGCCTGGCACGGTGGCTCTGAGGGGGACAGGGAGGGGTCTGACAGGAGCCAGGCCAGAGTGGCCAGGGAGTGGGTGAGGACCAAGCCTGGCACGGTGGCTCTGAGGGGGCCAGGGAGGGGTCTGACAGGAGCCAGGCCAGAGTGGCCAGGGAGTGGGTGAGGACCAAGCCTGGCACGGTGGCTCTGAGGGGGCCAGGGAGTGGGTGAGGACCAAGCCTGGCACGGTGGCTCTGAGGGGGCCAGGGAGGGGTCTGACAGGAGCCAGGCCAGAGCAGCCGGGGAGTGGGTGAGGACCAAGCCTGGCACGGTGGCTCTGAGGGGGCCAGGGAGAGGGTGAGGACCAAGCCTGGCACGGTGGATCTGAGGGGTCTAAAGGGAGGCCAGGGAGAGGGTGAGGACCAAGCCTGGCACGGTGGCTCTGAGGGGTCTAAAGGGAGGCCAGGGAGGGTACTGAATGGGGGCTAGGGAGGATACTGAATGGGGGCTAGGGAGGGTACTGAATGGGGGCTAGGGAGGGTACTGGATGGGGCCAGGGAGGGTACTGAATGGGGGCTAGGGAGGGTACTTAATGGGGGCTAAGGAGGGTACTGAATGGGGGCTAGGGAGGGCACTGAATGGGGGCTAGGGAGTGTACTGAATGGGGGCTAGGGAGGGTACTGAATGGGGGCCAGGGAGGGTACTGAATGGGGGCTAGGGAGGGTACTGAATGGGGGCTAGGGAGGGTACTGAATGGGGCCAGGGAGGGTACTGAATGGGGGCTAGGGAGGGTACTGAATGGGGGCTAGGGAGGGTACTGAATGGGGGCTAGAGAGGGTACTAAATGGGGGCTAGGGACGGTACTGAATGGGGTCTAGGGAGGGTACTAAATGGGGGCAGGGAGGGTACTGAATGGGGGCTAGGGAGGGTACTGAATGGGGGCTAGGGAGGGTACTGAATGGGGGCAAGGGAGGGTACTGAATGGGGGCTAGGGACGGTACTGAATCGGGGCTAGGGAGGGTACTGAATGGGGCCAGGGAGGGTACTGAATGGGGGCTAGGGAGGGTACTTAATGGGGGCTAAGGAGGGTACTGAATGGGGGCTAGGGAGGGTACTGAATGGGGGCTAGGGAGTGTACTGAATGGGGGCTAGGGAGGGTACAGAATGGGGTCCAGGCATGGTACTGAATGAGGGCTAGGGATGGTACTGAATGGGGTCTAGGGAGGGTACTGAATGGGGTCTAGGGAGGGTACTGAATGGGGGCTAGGGAGGGTACTGAATGGGGCCAGGGAGGGTACTGAATGGGGGCTAGGGAGGGTACTGAATTGGGGCTAGGGAGGGTACTGAATGGGGCCAGGGAGGGTACTGAATGGGGGCTAGGGAGGGTACTGAATGGGGCCAGGGAGGGTACTGAATGGGGGCTAGGGAGGGTACTGAATGGGGGCTAGGGAGTGTACTGAATGGGGGCTAAGGAGGGTACTGAATGGGGCCAGGGAGGGTACTGAATGGGGTCTAGGGAGGGTACTGAATGGCGTCTAGGGAGGGTACTGAATAGGGTCTAGGGAGGGTACTGAATGGGGGCCAGGGAGGGTACTGAATGGGGGCTAGGGAGGGTACTGAATGGGGTCTAGGGAGGGTACTGAATGGGGGCCAGGGAGGGTACTGAATGGGGGCTAGGGAGGGTACTGAATGGGGGCCAGGGAGGGTACTGAATGAGGGCCAGGGAGGGTACTGAATGGGGGCCAGGGAGGGTACTGAATGAGGGCCAGGGAGGGTACTGAATGGGGGCTAGGGAGGGTACTGAATGGGGGCTAGGGAGGGTACTGAATGGGGGCTAGGGAGGGTACTGAATGGGGGCTAGAGAGGGTACTGAATGGGGGCTAGGGAGGGTACTGAATGGGGGCTAGGCCTAACCCAAAACCCTGGAAATGGACCAGGATCAGGCCCAACCACCAGGTCAGAGGGAGCCTCAGAGCCAGGGTAACACTCAGCCCCAGGGTAACACTCAGCCCCAGGGTAACACTCAGCCCCAGGGTAACACTCAGCCCCAGGGTAACACTCAGCCCCAGGGTAACACTCAGCCCCAGGGTAACACTCAGCCCCAGAGCCAGGTTAACAATCAGCCCCAGGGTAACAATCAGCCCCAGCCCCAGGGTAACACTCAGCCCCAGCCCCAGGGTAACACTCAGCACCAGGGTAACACTCAGCCCCAGGGTAACACTCAGCACCAGGGTAACACTCAGCCCCAGGGTAACACTCAGCCCCAGGGTAACACTCAGCACCAGGGTAACACTCAGCACCAGGGTAACACTCAGCCCCAGCCCCAGGGTAACACTCAGCACCAGGGTAACACTCAGCCCCAGGGTAACACTCAGCCCCAGCCCCAGGGTAACACTCAGCACCAGGGTAACACTCAGCACCAGGGTAACACTCAGCCCCAGGGTAACACTCAGCCCCAGGGTAACACCCTGGGCACCGGGGGCACAACAAATACTGTGGCACGCCAGATATCGTGGCTACACAAGCCGCACCTATGGCCCTGTCACCCAGAGACCATGGGCACACGGAAACACAAAGCCACACCTATTGCCCTGTCACTCTTTGGAGTTGAACTGCAGTGGTGTGAAACAGAGCGTACTCCTCCCATCGCCCTCTGTCCAGTCCTCCTCTCCTCCTGGGATTACACTACACTGTTCATTAAACTAAAAACAAGGACTCTGTAACCAAAAATATACCCACGTATGAATACGGCCAACATTCCCCTCCTGTTATTAATTATACCAAACGTATCTCCTTCTAGTGGAAGACGCTGTGGTGCATAACAAAGGGAGCGGGCGCTGCCATGCCATGCTGCAGAGAGGATAGCGGGCGCTGCCATGCCATGCTGCAGAGAGGGTAGCGGGCGCTGCCATGCCATGCTGCAGAGAGGGTAGCGGGCGCTGCCATGCCATGCTGCAGAGAGGGTAGCGGGCGCTGCCATGCCATGCTGCAGAGAGGGTAGCGGGCGCTGCCATGTCATGCTGCAGAGAGGGTTCATTCTGATCGCTTTAAATCACACATCTCAATCGACTGCACTAACGTGTCCAGGATATGACCTCCACATTACGACACATTTGCATGGGATCACACCACACATCCTCAATACAAGCACATATCACGGCATCAATAGCAACACACAAATATCATCTTATTATCACAAGGTGCCAGATTACATTTAAACCAAGTCTTTTTCTGCATATCTCAGCATTCCTCCTGAGCTGTCTGTATCCTCCCGACTGGTTTATTTTAAAGAAACTATATACCGTATTTTTTTAATAGTTTTGAGAGAAAAAAAATCTAATCGGGGTAGTAGATTGAAAGGAATGTCTTATTCAGTACATGTTGTTATTGCTTGCTTTTCTGAAGTCTACCAACCTTGCCAGCAAGCATGCCAGCTAAGACAAGCTCCCCTGACTTGATTGATAGTCTGAAATGGGTTTGGTAGCTAGTTATGAAGTTGAGAGCCTATCTAACTGGCCAGCCGAAATCAACTTCAGAAAACTGCTAGGTCAAATCAAATCTAACGCTGTGTGTCACTCTACACTCTCTCTCTTCCTTCGATACTGTCTGCACACACTAGAATATCTAGCGAGTCTTTCGTCCGTGGTCTTGGAAGGAACCACTTACCAGGTAGAATAGAGAGGAGGGTGGGGGGGGGGGGGGGGGGAGTAGTCTTTGCCTGGTCCAGTCAGTGTGCACCCTCTGCAAAAATACAGCTGAAAGATATTTTTATAATAATTATGATAAAATGTGGGCTTAAAAATGAAGTTTAGTCATTCATTTAACAAACAGCAACAACAGAATCTGAGAGGGCATGTGGCCCTTATGGGCATGACGCCTCTGCGACACACACACACACACAGACACACAGACACAGACACACACACACACACAGACACAGACACACACACACACACAGACACACACACACACACACACACACACACAGACACACACACACACACACACACACACACACACACAGACACACAGACACACACACACACACAGCGCCAAAGCCCAGGGGCCAGGGACCTCTCTGTCTCCTGCCAACATTTCACATCACGGTGGAAAATCTGTATTCCAGAGCTCATCCCAAAGACAACTGCATTTCAACCCACGATAAACGTATCTTTTGTTCCTCCGTCGGTTTTGTCGCTCTGCCGTTCTCCAGGAGGTGTGGATGATAGTTTGGATAGAATGATTTCAGGTCAAATATTTGTGTAACTTTTATTTAAAGGCACTTCTGACTGTTTATATGGGACCCAGAAATACTGACATCACAATAGTATATATTGTGTTTATCTATACGTTAAACACTTGAATAAATAATTTTGAAAATACGAAGATAGCGAATCAAATCATCCGAGCTATTGAGCAACTTTGTATAATTTAAATAATGCAACTAATTTGTGGGTATTTTTTCCCAGATAATGCTTTATAATGCAGTTAAATGCTTTATAATACAGATAATGCTTTATAATGCAGATAATGCTTTATAATGCAGTTAAATGCTTTATAATACAGATAATGCTTTATAATGCAGTTAATGCTTTATAATGCAGTTAAATGCTTTATAATGTGGATAATGCTTTATAATACAGATAATGCTTTATAATGCAGTTAATGCTTTATAATGCAGGTAATGCTTCATAATGCAGGTAATGCGTTATAATACAGATAATGCTTTATAATGCAGATAATGCTTTATAATACAGATAATGCTTTATAATGCAGATAATGCTTTATAATGCAGTTAAATGCTTTATAATACAGATAATGCTTTATAATGCAGGTAATGCTTTATAATGCAGTTAAATGCTTTATAATGTGGATAATGCTTTATAATACAGATAATGCTTTATAATGCAGAAAATGCTTTATAATACAGATCATGCTTTATAATGCAGATAATGCTTTATAATGCAGTTAAATGCTTTATAATGTGGATAATGCTTTATCATACAGATAATGCTTTATAATGCAGTTAAATGCTTTATAATGTGGATAATGCTTTATAATACAGATAATGCTTTATAATACATATAATGCTTTATAATACAGATAATGCTTTATAATGCAGATAATGCTTTATAATGCAGATAATTCTTTATATTGCAGATAATGCTTTATAATGCAGTTAATGCTTTATAATGCAGTTGATGCTTTATAATGCAGATAACGCTTTATAATGCAGATAATGCTTATTAATGCAGCTAATGCTTTATAATACAGATAATGCTTTATAATGCAGATAACGCTTTATAATGCAGATAATGCTTATTAATGCAGCTAATGCTTTATAATACAGATAATGCAGATAATGCTTCATAATGCAGATAATGCTTTATAATGTGGATAATAATGCAGTTGATGCTTTATTAGCTGATGTACGAAGGGCTATATAAAATAAACTTGATTTGATTTGATAATGCTTTATAATGCAGATAATGCTTTATAATGCAGATAATGCTTTATAATGCAGTTAATGCTTTATAATGCAGGTAATGCTCAGAATAATTTGATACACCACTTCTGCATCTATGTGTGTCAGTTCAGTCAGCTCCACATGTCATTTAGCACAGAGATGTGTCAGTTCAGTCAGCTCCACATGTCATTTAGCACAGGGATGTGTCAGTTCAGTCAGCTCCACGTGTCATTTAGCACAGAGATGTGTCAGTTCAGTCAGCTCCACGTGTCATTTAGCACAGAGATGTGTCAGTTCAGTCAGCTCCACATGTCATTTAGCACAGAGATGTGTCAGTTCAGTCAGCTCCACATGTCATTTAGAGAGCTAGCATCTGTCAGCAGAACCCATCCACTGTGTGAGGACAACAACAGTTTGGTGCGGTAATACTAAAAGCATCTTGAATAACCGTTATGGCATTGGAGCACAGGGCTGTACAAAAACACTGGGCCTGACACACACACACACGCGACCAGGTTTGGTTTGGAGGAAAAGCCTTTCGACCAGGTTTGGTTTGGAGGAAAAGCCTTTCGACCAGGTTTGGTTTGGAGGAGAAGCCTTTCGACCAGGTTTGGTTTGGAGGAAAAGCCTTTCGACCAGGTTTGGTTTGGAGGATAAGCCTTTCGACCAGGTTTGGTTTGGAGGAGAAGCCTTTCGACCAGGTTTGGTTTGGAGGAGAAGCCTTTCGACCAGGTTTGGTTTG
>NC_092103.1:46821161-46828661 GCF_045679555.1 Salvelinus alpinus | reverse complement strand
AATGGAGCCCTATTCCCTTTATAGTGCACTACTTTACACCAGACCTGGGAGGAAAGAAGTGCACTATAGGATGCCATTTGGGACGCACACCCATTAGTTGATGGAAGTGGCCCCCCTACCGTGCCTCCTCTCTCCTCTCCACTTCCCCTCCTCTCCTCTCCTCTCCGCTCCCCCTCCTCTCCTCTTCTCCTCCTCTCTCCTCTTCTCCTCCTCTCTCCTCTCCTCTCCGCTCCCCCTCCTCTCCTCTTCTCCTCCTCTCTCCTCTCCTCTTCTCCTCCTCTCTCCTCTCCGATCCCCCTCCTCTCCTCTTCTCCTCCTCTCTCCTCCCCACTCCCCCTCCTCCCCTCCTCTCCTCTTCTCTCCTCTCCGCTCCCCCTCCTCTCCTCTTCTCCTCCTCTCTCCTCTCCTCTTCTCCTCCTCTCTCCTCTCCGCTCCCCCTCCTCTCCTTTTCTCCTCCCCACTCCCCCTCCTCCCCTCCTCTCCTCTTCTCCTCCTCTCTCCTCTCCGCTCCCCCTCAGTCCTACTTGTGTAGTCTGGGCACAGCCAGCGGAGCGCCAGGGCACGACCTTGGCACCGCCCCCCCTCCCCCCACCCCCCGGAGGCGGACGGAGTTTGGCGGGGAGAGCTGTGACGGAGTGTGCCCCTGATCATGGAGGTGGACATGGAGCGCCAGGGGACGGTGGGGCGGGTGAGATGGACAGAGGAGAGAGGAGACCCCGACCATCAAACCCTGACCCCTAACGCAGGAGGGGAGTTGAAGCACTGCTAACACCTGTTAAATAGGTTAGATGGAGGTGATGGACGGGGGGGAGGAGAGGGGGAAAGGAGATGACTGTGGAGGGAAGAAGGGAGGGGGTTGAGAGAAAAGAGAGGAAGGAGGAAGGAAGGCATTGGTGGGCCTCTAGGCCACTCCCCCTCCCATCATGGTGGGCCTCTAGGCCACTCCCCCTCCCATCATGGTGGGCCTCTAGGCCACTCCCCCTCCCATCATGGTGGGCCTCTAGGCCACTCCCCCTCCCATCATGGTGGTCCTCTAGGCCACTCCCCCTCCCATCATGGTGGGCCTCTAGGCCACTCCCCCTCCCATCACCTCCCCTAGACCAGGCTAGACCAGTCTAATAGTAGACACCAGCACACCTCCCCTAGACCAGGCTAGACCAGTCCAGACCAGGCTAGACCAGCCTAATGGTAGACACCAGCACACCTCCCCTAGACCAGTCTAATGGTAGACACCAGCACATCTCCCCTAGACCAGTCTAATGGTAGACACCAGCACATCTCCCCTAGACCAGTCTAGACCAGTCTAATGGTAGACACCAGCACACCTCCCCTAGACCAGTCTAATGGTAGACACCAGCACACCTCTCCTAGACCAGTCTAATGGTAGACACCAGCACAGCTCTCCTAGACCAGTCTAATGGTAGACACCAGCACACCTCCCCTAGACCAGGCTAGACCAGCCTAGACCAGGCTAATGGTAGACACCAGCACATCTCCCCTAGACCAGGCTAGACCCAGCTAGACCAGTCTAGACCAGTCTAGACCAGTCTAATGGTAGACACCAGCACATCTCCCCTAGACCAGTCTAGACCAGTCTAATGGTAGACACCAGCACACCTCCCCTAGACCAGGCTAGACCAGGCTAGACCAGTCTAATGGTAGACACCAGCACACCTCCCCTAGACCAGCCTAGAACAGTCTAATGGTAGACACCAGCACATCTCCCCTAGACCAGGCTAGACCCAGCTAGACCAGTCTAGACCAGTCTAGACCAGTCTAATGGTAGACACCAGCACACCTCCCCTAGACCAGGCTAGACCAGGCTAATGGTAGACACCAGCACACCTCCCCTAGACCAGCCTAGAACAGTCTAATGGTAGACACCAGCACATCTCCCCTAGACCAGGCTAGACCCAGCTAGACCAGTCTAGACCAGTCTAGACCAGTCTAATGGTAGACACCAGCACAGCTCCCCTAGACCAGGCTAGACCCAGCTAGACCAGTCTAGACCAGTCTAATGGTAGCCACCAGCACACCTCCCCTAGACCAGTCTAGACCAGTCTAATGGTAGACACCAGCACATCTCCCCTAGACCAGTCTAGACCAGTCTAATGGTAGACACCAGCACACCTCCCCTAGACCAGTCTAATGGTAGACACCAGCACACCTCCCCTAGACCAGTCTAATGGTAGACACCAGCACACCTCTCCTAGACCAGGCTAGACCAGTCTAATGGTGGCCACCAGCACACCTCTCCTAGACCAGTCTAGACCAGTCTAATGGTAGACACTAGCACACCTCTCCTAGACCAGTCTAGACCAGTCTAATGGTAGACACCAGCACACCTCCCCTAGACCAGTCTAGACCAGTCTAATGGTAGACACTAGCACACCTCTCCTAGACCAGTCTAGACCAGTCTAATGGTAGACACCAGCACACCTCCCCTAGACCAGTCTAGACCAGTCTAATGGTAGACACCAGCACACCTCTCCTAGACCAGTCTAGACCAGTCTAATGGTAGACACCAGCACACCTCCCCTAGACCAGGCTAGACCAGTCTAATGGTAGACACCAGCACACCTCCCCTAGACCAGTCTAATGGTAGACACCAGCACATCTCCCCTAGACCAGGCTAGACCCAGCTAGACCAGTCTAGACCAGGCTAGACCAGTCTAATGGTAGACACCAGCACATCTCCCCTAGACCAGTCTAATGGTAGACACCAGCACACCTCTCCTAGACCAGTCTAATGGTAGACACCAGCACACCTCTCCTAGACCAGTCTAGACCAGTCTAGACCAGTCTAATGGTAGACACCAGCACTGTACCTTAGTTGTACAGAAACATAAAAGATGGTCTATGCAGAAAGACAGACATGACTGAGATATTCTCCTAATTAACCCTCTGTGATTAATATATCATTATTTTATACATGATGAATGATATGCTGATACAAATGCAGGTTAGACATAAAGCATCAACCTTTACCTTGATCTGACATTTTACTCAGTATAAAGCAGACTTCCTGGGTCATCCTTATCAGCTAATTCCCCTGCCAACTCCCCCCCCCCCCAACTCCCCACAAATCTCCATAATAAAACGAAACCCAAAAATATTGCACCCTGCAGACAAACATCCTGTGCTGAATTAGCAGGAATAACGACCTGCTTCCTGTGTACAACATTAATCAGATCAAAACAAAGACAGTGAATAAGTAGAGTTACAGAAATAAAACTTGTGACAGCAGTACAGGTGGTAGTACTTTGTCAGCTGGCTACCTGCACCAGCTTAGGCTAGCTAGCGCAACGTAGTCCCCTACCTCATCTCCAGACAGTGGCTGATTCAGTCTTGGACAATGTGCATCCTAAACAGTAGCCTATAAAGTGCACTACTTTTAACCAGGGCCTGCATAGGCGCACTGGTCAAAAGGAGTGCACTTTATAGGCTACTGTTTAAGATGCACATTGTCCAAGACTGACATATAGGGAATAGGGTGCCAATGCAGATGCAGACTTGAAGTAGTCTTGGTTTTAGTATCCTCACTCTTACCTTCAGACTGTACAACTCCAGAGTTAACCAGCCTGACAGTACAACTCCAGAGTTAACCAGCTTGACAGTACAACTCCAGAGTTAACCAGCCTGACAGTACAACTCCAGAGTTAACCAGCCTGACAGTACAACTCCAGAGTTAACCAGCCTGACAGTACAACTCCAGAGTCAACCAGCCTGACAGTACAACTCCAGAGTCAACCAGCCTGACAGTACAACTCCAGAGTTAACCAGCCTGACAGTGCAACTCCAGAGTTAACCAGCCTGACAGTGCAACTCCAGAGTTAACCAGCCTGACAGTGCAACTCCAGAGTTAACCAGCCTGACAGTACAACTCCAGAGTTAACCAGCCTGACAGTACAACTCCAGAGTTAACCAGCCTGACAGTGCAACTCCAGAGTTAACCAGCCTGACAGTACAACTCCAGAGTTAACCAGCCTGACAGTACAACTCCAGAGTTAACCAGCCTGACAGTACAACTCCAGAGTTAACCAGCCTGACAGTACAACTCCAGAGTTAACCAGCCTGACAGTACAACTCCAGAGTTAACCAGCCTGACAGTGCAACTCCAGAGTTAACCAGCCTGACAGTACAACTCCAGAGTTAACCAGCCTGACAGTACAACTCCAGAGTTAACCAGCCTGACAGTACAACTCCAGAGTTAACCAGCCTGACAGTACAACTCCAGAGTTAACCAGCCTGACAGTACAACTCCAGAGTTAACCAGCCTGACAGTACAACTCCAGAGTTAACCAGCCTGACAGTACAACTCCAGAGTTAACAGTGCAACTCCAGAGTTAACCAGCCTGACAGTACAACTCCAGAGTCAACCAGCCTGACAGTACAACTCCAGAGTTAACCAGCCTGACAGTACAACTCCAGAGTTAACCAGCCTGACAGTGCAACTCTAGAGTTAACCAGCCTGACAGTACAACTCCAGAGTTAACCAGCCTGACAGTGCAACTCCAGAGTTAACCAGCCTGACAGTACAACTCCAGAGTCAACCAGCCTGACAGTACAACTCCAGAGTCAACCAGCCTGACAGTACAACTCCAGAGTCAACCAGCCTGACAGTACAACTCCAGAGTTAACCAGCCTGACAGTACAACTCCAGAGTTAACCAGCCTGACAGTGCAACTCCAGAGTTAACCAGCCTGACAGTGCAACTCCAGAGTTAACCAGCCTGACAGTACAACTCCAGAGTTAACCAGCCTGACAGTACAACTCCAGAGTTAACCAGCCTGACAGTACAACTCCAGAGTTAACCAGCCTGACAGTACAACTCCAGAGTTAACCAGCCTGACAGTACAACTCCAGAGTTAACAGTGCAACTCCAGAGTTAACCAGCCTGACAGTACAACTCCAGAGTTAACCAGCCTGACAGTACAACTCCAGAGTTAACCAGCCTGACAGTACAACTCCAGAGTTAACCAGCCTGACAGTACTACTCCAGAGTTAACCAGCCTGACAGTACAACTCCAGAGTCAACCAGCCTGACAGTACAACTCCAGAGTTAACCAGCCTGACAGTACAACTCCAGAGTTAACCAGCCTGACAGTACAACTCCAGAGTTAACCAGCCTGACAGTACAACTCCAGAGTCAACCAGCCTGACAGTACAACTCCAGAGTTAACCAGCCTGACAGTACAACTCCAGAGTTAACCAGCCTGACAGTACAACTCCAGAGTCAACCAGCCTGACAGTACAACTCCAGAGTTAACCAGCCTGACAGTACAACTCCAGAGTCAACCAGCCTGACAGTACAACTCCAGAGTCAACCAGCCTGACAGTACAACTCCAGAGTTAACCAGCCTGACAGTACAACTCCAGAGTTAACCAGCCTGACAGTACAACTCCAGAGTCAACCAGCCTGACAGTACAAATCCAGAGTTAACCAGCCTGACAGTGCAACTCCAGAGTCAACCAGCCTGACAGTACAACTCCAGAGTTAACCAGCCTGACAGTGCAACTCCAGAGTTAACCAGCCTGACAGTACAACTCCAGAGTTAACCAGCCTGACAGTGCAACTCTAGAGTTAACCAGCCTGACAGTACAACTCCAGAGTTAACCAGCCTGACAGTGCAACTCCAGAGTTAACCAGCCTGACAGTACAACTCCAGAGTCAACCAGCCTGACAGTACAACTCCAGAGTCAACCAGCCTGACAGTACAACTCCAGAGTCAACCAGCCTGACAGTACAACTCCAGAGTTAACCAGCCTGACAGTACAACTCCAGAGTTAACTAGCCTGACAGTACAACTCCAGAGTTAACCAGCCTGACAGTACAACTCCAGAGTTAACCAGCCTGACAGTACAACTCCAGAGTTAACCAGCCTGACAGTACAACTCCAGAGTTAACCAGCCTGACAGTACAACTCCAGAGTCAACCAGCCTGACAGTACAACTCCAGAGTCAACCAGCCTGACAGTACAACTCCAGAGTTAACCAGCCTGACAGTACAACTCCAGAGTTAACCAGCCTGACAGTACAACTCCAGAGTTAACCAGCCTGACAGTGCAACTCCAGAGTTAACCAGCCTGACAGTACAACTCCAAAGTTAACCAGCCTGACAGTACAACTCCAGAGTCAACCAGCCTGACAGTACAACTCCAGAGTCAACCAGCCTGACAGTACAACTCCAGAGTTAACCAGCCTGACAGTACAACTCCAGAGTTAACCAGCCTGACAGTACAACTCCAGAGTTAACCAGCCTGACAGTACAACTCCAGAGTTAACCAGCCTGACAGTGCAACTCCAGAGTTAACCAGCCTGACAGTACAACTCCAGAGTCAACCAGCCTGACAGTACAACTCCAGAGTCAACCAGCCTGACAGTACAACTCCAGAGTCAACCAGCCTGACAGTACAACTCCAGAGTTAACCAGCCTAACAGTACAACTCCAGAGTTAACTAGCCTGACAGTACAACTCCAGAGTTAACCAGCCTGACAGTACAACTCCAGAGTTAACCAGCCTGACAGTACAACTCCAGAGTTAACCAGCCTGACAGTACAACTCCAGAGTTAACCAGCCTGACAGTACAACTCCAGAGTCAACCAGCCTGACAGTACAACTCCAGAGTCAACCAGCCTGACAGTACAACTCCAGAGTTAACCAGCCTGACAGTACAACTCCAGAGTTAACCAGCCTGACAGTACAACTCCAGAGTTAACCAGCCTGACAGTACAACTCCAGAGTTAACCAGCCTGACAGTGCAACTCCAGAGTCAACCAGCCTGACAGTACAACTCCAGAGTCAACCAGCCTGACAGTACAACTCCAGAGTTAACCAGCCTGACAGTACAACTCCAAAGTTAACCAGCCTGACAGTACAACTCCAGAGTTAACCAGCCTGACAGTACAACTCCAGAGTCAACCAGCCTGACAGTACAACTCCAGAGTTAACCAGCCTGACAGTACAACTCCAGAGTTAACCAGCCTGACAGTACAACTCCAGAGTTAACCAGCCTGACAGTGCAACTCCAGAGTTAACCAGCCTGACAGTACAACTCCAGAGTTAACCAGCCTGACAGTGAAACTCCAGAGTTAACCAGCCTGACAGTACAACTCCAGAGTTAACCAGCCTGACAGTACAACTCCAGAGTTAACCAGCCTAACCAGCCTGACAGTGCAACTCCAGAGTTAACCAGCCTGACACAGGTGGTTTGGGTCTAGGAACAGACCAGTGTTATCCTGTAGAGGGGGGGTTTCCCAAACTTGGTCCTGCCCCCCCCACTGGGTACACGTTTTGTTTGGTTACCCCAGCACTACACACGCTGATTGAAATAATCAAAGCTTGATGATGAGTTGGTTCTTTGAATTAACTATGTGGTGCTAGGGGAAACCCTGATGTAGAGTACAGCCCTGTGATTACCACTACTAACACAAGTCATTCATCACACACACACACACGTGCATGCACACACACACACACACGTGCATGCACACACACAC
>NC_092103.1:46806161-46816161 GCF_045679555.1 Salvelinus alpinus | reverse complement strand
AGGGAGACTGAGAAAAGGGAGGGAGACTGAGAAAAGGGAGGGAGACTGAGAAAATGGATGGAGACTGAGAAAAGGGAGGGAGACTGAGAAAAGGGAGGGAGACTGAGAAAAGAGAGGGAGACTGAGAAAAGAGAGGGAGACTGAGAAAAGAGAGGGAGACTGAGAAAAGAGAGAGGGGTGGCTGTGACAATGGTGTTGTGTGAGTATCAGGATGACTTAATAGCATGTCTCAGGCTAGACACATTGGCAGTCAGGATCTCTAGTCTCTACGAGTGTTGTTAACACCCCGTGGTTCCTCTAATCCAACAGTCAGTGGAGAAACCAGCCTTTAAGTGTTCAGAGATAAAATATCAAAGTTCTTCTATTATCTTCTTCTGTCTATCTTCTGTCTATTATCTATCCTTTACCCCTACCTACAGTATACTGCTGCTACTGTCTATTATCTATCCTTTACCCCTACCTACAGTATACTGCTGTTACTGTCTATTATCTATCCTTTACCCCTACCTACAGTATACTGCTGTTACTGTCTATTATCTATCCTTTACCCCTACCTACAGTATACTGCTGTTACTGTCTATTATCTATCCTTTACCCCTACCTACAGTATACTGCTGTTACTGTCTATTATCTATCCTTTACCCCTACCTACAGTATACTGCTGTTACTGTCTATTATCTATCCTTTACCCCTACCTACAGTATACTGCTGTTACTGTCTATTATCTATCCTTTACCCCTACCTACAGTATACTGCTGTTACTGTCTATTATCTATCCTTTACCCCTACCTACAGTATACTGCTGCTACTGTCTATTATCTATCCTTTGCCCCTACCTACAGTATACTGCTGCTACTGTCTATTATCTATCCTTTGCCCCTACCTACAGTATATGTACATAGCTACCTCAATTAGCTCGTACCCCTGCACATTAACTCGGTACTGGTACTCCTTGTATATAACCATCGTATTTGTACTCGTTATTCACTGTGTATTTATTACTTGTATCAATATTATTTATTTTTCTCTTTATCTTTAACAGCATTGTTGGAAAAGGACCAGTAAGCATTACTTTCACTGTTAGTCTACAGCTGTTCTTTACAAAACATGTGACGACTAAAATTAGATTTGATTCGACCTCTACACTGGTGGCGATGCCACTGAATCATGAATGTCATGTATCATTTAAAGAAAATATCAAGTCGGGGAAAAACACACACACTAAGAAGAGGGCCGGGGGCAGAGAGGGGCACCATGGGCAGTGTTTCCCCTAGGATTATTTTCAGCAAAGGTGGGGGGGTGGACGACTCTCTGCTGCAGATTTTTTTTTTGTGGAATGACTGTGAGAAGGTCACGACTGTGAGAAGGTCACGACTGTGAGAAGGTCACGACTGTGAGGTCACGACTGTGAGAAGGTCACGACTGTGAGAAGGTCACAACTGTGAGAAGGTCACGACTGTGCGAAAGTCACGACTGTGAGAAGGTCACGACTGTGAGAAGGTCACTTCTGGGGACTTCTTAAAAAGACATTCTACTACAAAATGCAGGAATAGTCACAGAAATTAAGAGCTAGACAGTCGGGAGCATCGAAAATTTCAAAAACTATATATTTTTTTGCTCACTTTGACGGAGAGGAAATACACTGAACCAAAAGAAAAACACAACATCCAACAAATTCTAATTTGTCACTGAGTTACAGTTCATATGAGGAAATCAGTCAATTGAAATAAATTCACTAGGCCCTAATCTATGGATTTTACATGACTGGGCAGGGGCTCAGCCATGGGTGGGCCTTGGGAGGACATAGGCCCACCAACTGGGAGCCAGTCCCAGCCAATCAGAATTTGTTTTTCCCCACTAAAGAGCTGTATTACAGACAGAAATACTCCTCAGCACCACCAGTCAGATGCCAATGTCGGGGAACAGATAGGTGCTGAGAAATGACATGTGACATGATGTTTACAATGTGTTGACTGCTGTACATTTAGCTAATGCCCCCTTCGCAGTGTGTTAGCTGTTTAGCTATTGCCCCTGTGTTAGCTGTTTAGCTAATGCCCCCTTTGCAGTGTGTTAGCTGTTTAGCTAATGCCTCCTTTGCAGTGTGTTAGCTGTTTAGCTAATGCCCTCTTTACAGTGTGTTAGCTGTTTAGCTAATGCCCCCTTCACAATGTGTTAGCTGTTTAGCTAATGCCCCCTTCACAGTGTGTTAGCTGTTTAGCTAATGCCCCCTTCACAATGTGTTAGCTGTTTAGCTAATGCCCCCTTCACAATGTGTTAGCTGTTTAGCTAATGCCCCCTTCACAATGTGTTAGCTGTTTAGCTAATGCCCCCTTTACAGTGTGTTAGCTGTTTAGCTAATGCCCCCTTTACAGTGTGTTAGCTGTTTAGCTAATGCCCCCTTCACAGTGTGTTAGCTGTTTAGCTAATGCCCCCTTTACAGTGTGTTAGCTGTTTAGCTAATGCCCCCTTCACAGTGTGTTAGCTGTTTAGCTAATGCCCCCTTTACAGTGTGTTAGCTGTTTAGCTAATGCCCCCTTTACAGTGTGTTAGCTGTTTAGCTAATGCCCCCTTTACAGTGTGTTAGCTGTTTAGCTAATGCCCCCTTCACAGTGTGTTAGCTGTTTAGCTAATGCCCCCTTTACAGTGTGTTAGCTGTTTAGCTAATGCCCTCTTTACAGTGTGTTAGCTGTTTAGCTAATGCCCCCTTTACAGTGTGTTAGCTGTTTAGCTAATGCCCCCTTCACAGTGTGTTAGCTGTTTAGCTAATGCCCCCTTTACAGTGTGTTAGCTGTTTAGCTAATGCCCCCTTTACAGTGTGTTAGCTGTTTAGCTAATGCCCCCTTTACAGTGTGTTAGCTGTTTAGCTAATGCCCCCTTCACAGTGTGTTAGCTGTTTAGCTAATGCCCCCTTTACAGTGTGTTAGCTGTTTAGCTAATGCCCTCTTTACAGTGTGTTAGCTGTTTAGCTAATGCCCCCTTCACAGTGTGTTAGCTGTTTAGCTAATGCCCTCTTTACAGTGTGTTAGCTGTTTAGCTAATGCCCCCTTCACAGTGTGTTAGCTGTTTAGCTAATGCCCTCTTTACAGTGTGTTAGCTGTTTAGCTAATGCCCCCTTCACAGTGTGTTAGCTGTTTAGCTAATGCCCTCTTTACAGTGTGTTAGCTGTTTAGCTAATGCCCTCTTTACAGTGTGTTAGCTGTTTAGCTAATGCCCCCTTCACAGTGTGTTAGCTGTTTAGCTAATGCCCTCTTCACAGTGTGTTAGCTGTTTAGCTAATGCCCCCTTCACAGTGTGTTAGCTGTTTAGCTAATGCCCCCTTTACAGTGTGTTAGCTGTTTAGCTAATGGCCTCTTTACAGTGTGTTAGCTGTTTAGCTAATGGCCTCTTTACAGTGTGTTAGCTGTTTAGCTAATGCCCCCTTCACAGTGTGTTAGCTGTTTAGCTAATGCCCTGACCGTGTGAGGCACTTACAGGAAAAGATAGGCTGAGAGAAAAACTGCAAGAGTCGTAATGTCTTTCTTCGAACACGGGTAAAGTTGGTTTACAAGACAGATCTCGGTCATTTCTTATGCTTGAAACAAGACTGAATAGATGACAATTAGAAAAACACTCGTGTCATAACTTCCCACAGTCCTTTTGTGTTGTTGAATGGCAAGCGCTTTCCACTTCCATTCCTTTTCCGCCACTGTAACAGCTGTAAAGCGCGTTGACTGTTTCTTCCCACAAGCAGCGCAGGCTGTGGTAACACACAGGTGATATCACAACAGATTGAGAGGCTCTTACCTGTTAGTCTGGAGTTGACGTACGGAGGAGAGATGTTGTCGTGCGAGTGTGAGCCCATGTCCCGGCTAGTCATGTGAGCGTACTGGGAGCCGTCGGCGTAACTCTGCAACACAGAGACCGTGTGTTTTTTCTCCTGAGGTGATACAATGACATGGTACAGACTGACAGAGACCGACATTGGAAACAGTACTGACTGTGTTAGGACATTAATGACAGTAAGTCACATGGTTTGATAACAAACATTGGACAGACAAACACCCGACTCAGATAGGCTAATACTTCTGCTTGTAATTGAATAACCTTCGGCATTTATTAAAGCTAACTGACCACAGAAAAAAAAAGTGTTATTTTTTGATAACTGTTAAAAGCCTCTGTAAAGAGGAGACACTACCTAGTTTTTCTTTATAACTGTCCAAGTCATCGACAATGGGATGAGGATGTATATACACAACCGTTCAAAAGTTTGGGGTGAAATGTCCTTGTTTTTGAAAGAAAAGCACATTTTTTGTGTACATTAAAATAACATCAAATTGATCAGAAATACACTGTCGACTTTGTTAATGTTGTAAATGACTATTGTAGCTGGAAATGGATGATTTTTAATGGAATATCTACATAGGAGTACAGAGGCCCGTTATCAGCAACCATCACTCCTGTGCTCCATTGGCAAGTTGTGTTAGTTAATCCAAGTTTATCATTTTAAAAGCCTAATTGATCATTAGAAAACCCTTTTGCAATTATGTTGTTCTGTTGAAAACTGTTGTTCTGATTAAAGAAGCAATAAAACTGGCCTTCTTTAGACTAGTTGAGTATCTGGAGCATCAGCATTTGTGGGTTCGATTACAGGCTCAAAATGACCAGAAACAAAGCACTTTCTTCTGAAACTCGTCAGTCGATTCTTGTTCAGAAAAATGAAGGCTATTCCATGCGAGAAATTGCCAAGAAACTGAAGATCTCGTACAACGCTGTGTACTACTCCCTTCACAGAACAGCGCAAATTGGCTCTAACCAGAATAGAAAGAGGAGTGGGAGGCCCCGGTGCACAACTGAGCAAGAGGACAGGTACATTAGAGTGTCTAGTTTGAGAAACAGCTAGAGGTCGACCGAATATGATTTTTCAACGGCGATACCAATTATTAGAGGACCAAAAAAAGCCGACACCGATTAATCGCCCATTTTTATATATATTTGTAATAATGACAATTACAACAATACTGAATGAACAATGAACCCTTTATTTTAACTTTATATAATACATAAATAAAATATATTTAGTCTCAAATAAATAATGAAACATGTTCAATTTGGTGTAAATATTGCAAAAACACAGTGTTGGAGAAGAAAGTAAAAGTGCAATATGTGCCATGTAAGAAAGCTAACGTTTAAGTTCCTTGCTCAGAACATGAGAACATATGAAAGCTGGTGGTTCCTTTTAACATGAGTCTTCAATATTCCCAGGTAAGAAGTTTTAGGTTGTAGTTATTATAGGAATTATGACGTGTCGACTATTTCTCTCTAAAACATTTATACCTTTGACTATTGGATGTTCTTATAGGCACTATAGTATTGCCAGCCTAATCTCGGGAGTTGATAGGCTTGAAGTCATAAACAGAGCTGTGCTTCAAGCATTGCTAAGAACTACTGGCAAACGCAGTTAAGTTTGAATGAATGAATGCTTACAAGCCTGCTGCTGCCTACCACCACTCAGTCAGACTGCTCTATCAAATATCAAATCATAGACTTAATTATAATAAACACACAGAAATACGAGCCTCAGGTCATTAATATGGTCAAATCCGGAAACGATTATTTAGATAACAAAACGTTTATTCTTTCAGTGCAATACGGAACCGTTCCGTATTTTATCTAACGAGTGGCATCCCTAGGTCTAAATATTGCTGTTACATTGGACAACCTTCAATGTTATGTCATAATTATGTAAAATTCTGGCAAATTAATTACAGTCTTTGTTAGGAAGAAACACAGTTCACAACGAGCCAGGCGGCCCAAACTGCTGCATATATGTATATATATGTAAATGTACTATTTACATATTATTATGTTTTTACACATTTCAAAAAATGTAAAAAAAAAAAAAAAAAAGTTTTTGCTTTCTCATTTGAGGGGTATTGTGTGTAGATTGATGATGGGTCTGAATACTTTCCGAAGGCTCTGTATATGTGGATCAAGTCAATTGCAAAAAAAATTGCCGATTGTTAATTTTAAACTAAAATGATAACCGTCCAAGTCCTCTACAGTGGGAGAGTAAGGTCTTTTCTGAGGCCAAACTAGTTATGAGAAAGTACATTTACAACATCTATGCCTGACAATACTAGGCTTGGATGGTATACCATATATACCGTATACCACACAGGAGGTTGGTGGCACCATACTTGGGGAGGACGGGCACGTGGTAAAGGCTTGAGCAGAATAAGTGGAAAGGTATCAACAACATGAAACAGATGGTTCCTATGTGTTTGATGTCATTCCAGCCAATAATATTATTATTTTAATTATATTTTTTTAACCTTTATTTAAACTAGGCAAGTCAGTTAAGAATAAATTCTTATTTACAATGACGGCCTACACCAGCCAAACCTGGACGACGCTGGGACAATTGTACGCCGCCCTATGGGACTCCCAATCATGGCCGGTTGTGATACAGCCTGGATTCAAACCAGGGGGTCTGTAGTGATGCCTCTTGCATTGAGATGCAGTGCCTTAGACCGCTGCGCCACTCAGGAGCCATCCTCCCCTCAGCAGCCTCCAATGGTATACCGGGATATTTGGAAATAGCCAATGGGATGGTTTTTCAATACCGGTCAATACAGTCGAAACTATTCCTTTGACGTTTTTTAACACATTTGAATATTTGTAGATACTTTTTAAGTAAATAACTGCAGTCAACTTGTGCAATATGTTAGGAGATAAGTTAGCTATCTAGCTAAGTGGTTAGTTTCTGCCAAAATAAAGCTTCACTTGACGGCAACAGCAGAGAATCCCCCTCCTGGATCAAGAGCCGTGCTGTTTAATATTTGTTTTGTGCAGCAAACTGTGAGTAGCATTTTTGAGTTCCTTGTTTAACTTTATGAGCTAGGATGTCTGTCCTGAAAATAGTTTAGGTCAGAGAATATAACATGTTTGCAATGCGCTGGTTAGCATTAGGTTAGCATTCTCTATGGGATTCTACATGTACTTGTTAGCATTGCTACAAACTCAGTGGGTTTTAAAAATAGCGCCCCCTATATTCAGTGCAAGTATTACTGAATATCCAGGTATTGCACAAGGTCGAACGTATGACAATCTGAATACCGCTCAAGCCTACCATATATTAACCGTCTCTGTAGCATACTGGCTGTGAAATGTAGAGGCCCATTCAAGTATGTTAAACAATGTATTAACATAGTCAAATCTTTGTACTCATTGTTCATATCCCTTCCCCCGTCATTAACCGTGGCTTACACAGTGTTCCATCTCTACATAATATAATGGGTTAGTGGCTTACACAGTGTTCCATCTCTACATAATATAATGGGTTAGTGGCTTACACAGTGTTCCATCTCTACATAATATAATGGGTTAGTGGCTTACACAGTGTTCCATCTCTACATAATATAATGGGTTAATGGCTTACACAGTGTTCCATCTCTACATAATATAATGGGTTAGTGGCTTACACAGTGTTCCATCTCTACATAATATAATGGGTTAGTGGCTTACACAGTGTTCCATCTCTACATAATATAATGGGTTAGTGGCTTACACAGTGTTCCATCTCTACATAATATAATGGGTTAATGGCTTACACAGTGTTCCATCTCTACATAATGTAATGGGTTAGTGGCTTACACAGTGTTCCCTCTCTACATAATGGCCTACAGAAAATACAAAGCAGCGTTTAGGAGAAACAGGGCCTAGTGTGTCCTTGATGTCTCCTTCACACAGCTCATTCTGATGACACATAAACTAGTAAATATCCTTACCTCAAATCACTAAACATAGACAGTACAGACCTTCGTTGTACGTAGGCTATAATGCATTGCACTTGTTTTTCTCTGCATTGGGTTGTATTGTATTGTGTTGTACTGTATTGTAGTGTGTTGTATTGTGTTGTATTGTATTGTGTTGTATTGTAATGTATTGTAATGTATTGTATTGTTTTGTATTGTGTTGTGTTGTAATGTATTGTGTTGTAATGTATTGTGTTGTGTTGTAATGTATTGTATTGTATTGTATTGTGTTGTAATGTATTGTATTGTATTGTACTGTATTGTATTGTAATGTATTGTATAGTATTGTATTGTGTTGTAATGTATTGTGTTGTAATGTATTGTATTGTATTGTATTGTGTTGTAATGTATTGTGTTGTATTGTGTTGTAATGTATTGTGTTGTAATGTATTGTATTGTATAGTATTGTATTGTGTTGTAATGTATTGTGTTGTAATGTATTGTATTGTATAGTATTGTATTGTGTTGTAATGTATTGTGTTGTAATGTATTGTATTGCATTGTATTGTGTTGTAATGTATTGTATAGTATTGTATTGTAATGTATTGTGTTGTAATGTATTGTATTGTGAGGTGATGTAATGTATTGTATTGTGTTGCATTGTGTTGCATTGTATTGTAATGTATTGTATTGTGTTGTATTGTATTGTAGAATATATATATATTTTATAGGTATCTATTACAGTTTTTAAGCACAGCTGATTCCTCACCTTTGAAGGGGCACTTCTACTTCCCCAAGATCCTGCGCCGGCTCTGTCCTCCATATCTACAGGAGGAAGGGGAAGACACATCAACGACCAGCAACACACCATGAAACTCTATACTAAATACATGGCAATACGTTGTTTTATCATTTCAATCTAATCCAGCAGCTACATATGGATTATCTGGCATTTTCATCACTTTCATAACCTGACATTATCATCATCGACAACACATTATCATCAACATGTACATCTATATCCACATCTATACCCACATCTATATCCACATCTATACCCACATCTATACCCACATCTATACCCACATCTATACCCACATCTATATCTATACCCACATCTATACCCACATCTATACCCACATCTATATCTATACCCACATCTATACCCACATCTATACCCACATCTATATCTATACCCACATCTATACCCACATCTATACCCACATCTATACCCACATCCATACCCACATCTATACCCACATCTATACCCACATCTATACCCACATCTATACCCACATCCATACCCACATCCATACCCACATCCATACCCACATCTATACCCACATCTATACCCACATCCATACCCACATCTATACCCACATCTATACCCACATCTATACCCACATCTATACCCACATCCATACCCACATCTATACCCACATCTATATCTATACCCACATCTATACCCACATCCATATCCACATCCATACCCACATCTATACACACATCTATACCCACATCCATACCCACATCTATACCCACATCTATACCCACATCTATACCCACATCCATACCCACATCCATACCCACATCTATACCCACATCTATACCCACATCCATACCCACATCTATACCCACATCTATACCCACATCCATACCCTCATTTATACCCACATCCGTACCCACATCTATACCCACATCCGTACCCACATCTATACCCACATCCATACCCACATCTATACCCACATTTATACCCACATCTATACCCACATCTATACCAACATCTATACGGTCCCGTGTGGCTCAGTTGGTAGAGCATGGCGCTTACAACGCCAGGGTTGTGGGTTCATTCCCCACGGGGGGACCAGGGGGGACCAGGATGAATATGTATGAACTTTCCAATTTGTAAGTCGCTCTGGATAAGAGCGTCTGCTAAATGACTTAAATGTAATGTAAATGTATATCCACATCTATACCCACATCCATACCCACATCTATACCCACATTTATACCCACATCTATACCCCCATCTATACCCGCAGCTATGCCCCCATCTATGCCCACATCTATACCCACATCCATACCCACATCCATACCCACATCCATACCCACATCTACACCCTCATCTATACCCACATCCATACCCACATCTATATCTATACCCACATCTATACCCACATCTATACCCACATCCATACCCACATCCATACCCACATCTATATCTATACCCACATCTATACCCACATCTATATCTATACCCACATCTA
>NC_092103.1:46763661-46798661 GCF_045679555.1 Salvelinus alpinus | reverse complement strand
ACACGGGACCACACACACACACACACACACACACACATACCACACACGCACACGCACACCACACACACACACACACACACACACACACACACACACACACACACACACACACACACACACACACACACACACACACACACACACACACACACACACACACACACACACACACACACACACACACACACACACACACACACACACACACACACACACACACACACACACACACACACACACACAGTAGCCTCCTCTCAGTGTCCCCTCAGCAGTATGCAGGAGGCTGGGTCTGGCCTCCATCCATCTCCTGGTAATGAAGTTACACTGACAGAACAGACCATTTCTTTCACACAGATGAAATTAGAGCAGGTTGACACAGAACAGAGACATATTAATACACTTATCTGGCCCGCCACTGGAAAACAGAGCTGAGCTGCAAGGAGTTACTTCTAGGCCTCTCTATCTGTAGAGAGAGACGAGGGGAGGACGCCAGGGGGCTCGTATAGTGATACTCGTGGTACCGAAAATGCGTTTCAGGTGAATGCTGTTTTCTTCCATCTGTGCAGTATTGTGTCATCTGAATAAAACGGTCCCATTAGCCTCTTAGCCCCTCGACTTCCTCACAGTAACACTACTGGCACTGCCTGTCAACCTCTACTAAAGCCACTTAGTACCAGCCCTGATCCCTGAGCCTCCAGCCTTGATCCCTGAGCCTCCAGCCTTGAACCCTGAGCCTCCAGCCTTGAACCCTGAGCCTCCAGCCCTGATCCCTGAGCCTCCAGCCTTCAACCCTGAGCCTCCAGCCTTGAACCCTGAGCCTCCAGCCCTGATCCCTGAGCCTCCAGCCTTCAACCCTGACCCCTGAGCCTCCAGCCCTGATCCCTGAGCCTCCAGCCTTGAACCCTCAGCCTCCAGCCTTCAACCCTGAGCCTCCAGCCTTCAACCCTGAGCCTCCAGCCTTGAACCCTGAGCCTCCAGCCTTGAACCCTGAGCCCTGAGCCTCCAGCCTTGAACCCTGAGCCTCCAGCCTTGAACCCTGATCACTGATCCCTGAGCCTTGAACCGTGATCCCTGAACCCTGAGCCTCTAGCCTTGAACCCTGATCCCTGAGCCTCTAGCCTTGAACCCTGATCCCTGAGCCTCCAGACTTGAATCCTGATCCCTGAGCCTCCAGCCTTGAACCCTGTTCCCTGAGCCTCTAGCCTTGAACCCTGATCCCTGAGTCTCTAGCCTTGAACCCTGATCCCTGAGCCTCCAGACTTGAATCCTGATCCCTGAGCCTCCAGCCTTGAACCCTGTTCCCTGAGCCTCTAGCCTTGAACCCTGATCCCTGAGCCTCCAGCCTTGAACCCTGTTCCCTGAGCCTCCAGCCTTGAACCCTGATTCCTAAACCCTGAGCCTCCAGCCGTAAACCCTGAGCCTCCAGCCTTGAACCCTGATCCCTAAACCCTGAGCCTCCAGCCTTAAACCCTGAGCCTCCAGCCTTGAACCCTGATCCCTAAACCCTGAGCCTCCAGCCGTAAACCCTGAGCCTCCAGCCTTGAACCCTGATCCCTAAACCCTGAGCCTCCAGCCTTAAACCCTGAGCCTCCAGGCTTGAACCCTGATCCCTGAGCCTCCAGCCTTGAACCCTGATCCCTGAGCCTCCAGCCTTGAACCCTGATCCCTCCACACCCCTTGAGTGTATCTACTACCAGCATGTTGATGTGAGTGGAGCTGCTCCCTCTCATCTCTCCATCTTCCTCTAATCTACTGGTCTCTTGTGGAGTGACTGCCTAGCTGTTGGCTATTCTTAATTACACACACACACACACACACACACACACACACACACACACACACACACACACACACACACACACACACACACACACACACACACATACACACACACACACACACACACACACACACACACACACACACACACACACACACACACACACACACACACACACACACACAATGAAGAAGCTATTCTTACTTACTGACAGTGATGGTGGCGATAAATCGGATGTGATGCTTGCAGCGACGGGTCAGGACTACAGTGGCACCTTTGTGGCAATGGGGTCAGTGTGTGTGTGTGTGTGTGTGTGTGTGTGTGTGTGTGTGTGTGTGTGTGTGTGTGTGTGTGTGTGGTGTGTGTGTGTGTGTGTGGGTGTGTGTGTGTGTGTGTGTGTGTGTGTGTGTGTGTGTGTGTGTGTGTGTGTGTGTGTGTGTGTGTGTGTGTGTGTGTGTGTGTGTGTGTGTGTGTGTGTGTGTGCGTGTGTGTGAAGACCTGTCTGTTCTCCTAATTAACTATCGGGCCCCTGGTCCAGCCCATCTGCCTAACCTCACCCCTTTCTCTGTCCCTCTTACGGTCAACTGAAACACACACACACACACACACACACACACACACACACACACACACACACACACACACACACACACACACACACACACACACACACACACACACACACACACACACACACACACACACACACACACACACACACAGGCCTACACTATACTAAAGACATGGTCACTGGCTAAACACATGAACATTCAGGAAACTAAGAGAGAAGTGAATCAATGAAACCATTTGTTGTACTCTAGTACGATGATATCTGGTTTCAGAAGAGACCAGACCTGACGACCCGACGACCCGACGACCTGCCGGGGTCATATCCACATCATGCATTATGCTGAGGCCATATCTTGAAGGTTAACCTACTGTAAAGTTAGGGTTAGTGTAGACACTTTGACAAAATGAGGCCTACATTTAACTGTACTTGTCTTCAACTGACAATATTGTTGAAAAGTGCAAATCTGTCCAATGAAGCGTGGTGCTAACGGTGTAAAAGCTACATAAAGGCTACATAAAGGCTACATAAAGGCAACATAAAGGCTACATAAAGGCTACATAAAGGCTACATAAAGGCTACTAAAGGCTACATAAAGGCTACATAAAGGCTACATAAAGGCTACTAAAGGCTACATAAAGGCTACATAAAGGCTACTAAAGGCTACATAAAGGCTACATGGTTCTGTGATCATGTCCACATTCCAGGACACAAGGGGTGGTTTGCTTTGAGGAGAACAGCATTTCTCTCCACTGTCATTAAGGTGGAGACAAAGAAAGGACTGCTCTCTCTCTCTCTCTCCCTCCCTCCTCTTTCCTTCTCTCTCCTTCCCTCCTCTCTCCTTCTCTCGCCTTCCCTCTCCTCCTCTCCTTCTCTCTCCTCCTCTTTCCCCCTCTCCTCCTCTCTCCTTCTCCTTCCCCCTCTCCTTCTCTCTCCTCCTCCTTCCCCCTCTCCTTCTCTCTCCTTCTCTCTCCTCCTCTCTCCTTCTCTCTCCTCCTCCCTTCCCCTCTCCTTCCCTCTCCTTCACTCTCCTCCTCCTTCTCTCTCCTCCTCCTTCCCCCTCTCCTTCTCTCTCAACTTCCTGAAAGATATCTGAGATGGACTTTTTAACCCAGGACTTTTTAAGCCACGTATTACAACGCATTACTAGCTGCAAGAGGGGGTGTTTGTGGGCCTGGTGTTCGGGGCAGCAAGTAGACGTGTGTCGGACTCCTGGGTCTGTGAGCTGGTGCCTGCCGAGAGGGTGGGAGGGTAGCAGCTCACCACTGAGAAGGGGGCAGGGGTCCCTGGGGCCAGGGCCTGGGCCTGGGCCTCCTCCATGACAGCCAGGCAGCCCTACAAACAGCAGTAAGAAGGGGAGCCCCAGGTAGAACAAACACTGTCTTTGCCAGCTCTCAACCAGCCTGCTCAAACCATGTAACATCATAGTTCTATTCATTACGGGGAAAAGTGTTGCTCTTTGTCACAGATATAAATAACCTCGCTGATTACACGCCCGGTCAGATAGACAGGGAGAGGGACAGAGAGAGAGAGAGGGAGAGGGAGAGAGAGAAAGAGAGCGAGAGGGGTGAGCGAGGGAGGGAGAGAGAGAGAGGGAGAGAGAGAGACAGAGAGACAGAGAGAGAGAGAGAGAGAGAGAGAGAGAGAGAGAGAGAGAGAGAGAGAGAGAGAGAGAGAGAGAGAGAGAGAGAGAGAGAGGGAGGGAGGGAGAGAGAGAGAGAGAGAGAGAGGGGGAGAGAGAGAGGGAGGGAGGGAGGGAGGGAGGGAGGGAGGGAGGGAGGGAGGGAGGGAGGGAGGGAGGGAGGGAGGGAGGGAGGGAGGGAGGGAGGGAGGGACAGACAGACAGACAGACAGACAGACAGATTAGAACAAAATTACCACATCAATGACCTCCTTTGTATCATCCTATAGGGTAGGGTGCGATAGGGCTCTGGTCTAAAGTAGTGCACTATATAGGGAATAGGGTGCCATTCTGGACGTAACGTGTCGCTCCACTACAGTGGGATAGAAGTGACTGCCAGCTTGGCTCTAGAATCAGCTTCAGCACCTCTTTCCACAGCACCGGAGGGCATTGGGACTGTCAGACACGGCAGAGAGAGAAGTGCAAGCCAGCAGTACCTGCATCTTAGATGGCATGAGATCTGCTGCAGCTTAGATGGCATGGGATCTGCTGCAGCTTAGATGGCATGGGATCTGCTGCAGCTTAGATGGCATGGGATCTGCTGCAGCTTAGATGGCATGGGATCTGTTGCAGCTTAGATGATATGAGATCTGCTGCAGCTTAGATGGCATGAGATCTGCTGCAGCTTAGATGGCATGGGATCTGCTGCAGCTTAGATGGCATGGGATCTGCTGCAGCTTAGATGGCATGGGATCTGCTGCAGCTTAGATGATATGAGATCTGCTGCAGCTTAGATGGCATGAGATCTGCTGCAGCTTAGATGGCATGGGATCTGCTGCAGCTTAGATGGCATGGGATCTGCTGCAGCTTAGATGATATGAGATCTGCTGCAGCTTAGATGGCATGAGATCTGCTGCAGCTTAGATGGCATGGGATCTGCTGCAGCTTAGATGGCATGGGATCTGCTGCAGCTTAGATGGCATGGGATCTGCTGCAGCTTAGATGGCATGGGATCTGCTGCAGCTTAGATGGCATGGGATCTGCTGCAGCTTAGATGGCATGGGATCTGCTGCAGCTTAGATGATATGAGATCTGCTGCAGCTTAGATGGCATGAGATCTGCTGCAGCTTAGATGGCATGGGATCTGCTGCAGCTTAGATGGCATGGGATCTGCTGCAGCTTAGATGATATGAGATCTGCTGCAGCTTAGATGGCATGAGATCTGCTGCAGCTTAGATGGCATGGGATCTGCTGCAGCTTAGATGGCATGGGATCTGCTGCAGCTTAGATGGCATGGGATCTGCTGCAGCTTAGATGGCATGGGATCTGCTGCAGCTTAGATGGCATGGGATCTGCTGCAGCTTAGATGGCATGGGATCTGCTGCAGCTTAGATGGCATGAGATCTGCTGCAGCTTAGATGGCATGAGATCTGCTGCAGCTTAGATGGCATGGAATCTTCTGCATTAGGATTTTACATTGGCTTTCTGCTCTGTCCGTCGTTGAACACTCAAAACACCAGTGTGATTTCACATTGGCGACAATAATCTCAGGGGTTGCGGCAGGTAGCCTAGTGGTTAGAGTGTAGAGGCGGCAGGTAGCCTAGTGGTTAGAGTGTAGAGGCGGCAGGTAGCCTAGTGGTTAGAGTGTAGAGGCGGCAGGTAGCCTAGTGGTTAGAGTGTAGAGGCGGCAGGTAGCCTAGTGGTTAGAGTGTAGAGGCGGCAGGTAGCCTAGTGGTTAGAGTGTAGAGGCGGCAGGTAGCCTAGTGGTTAGAGTGTAGAGGCGGCAGGTAGCCTAGTGGTTGGAGTGTAGAGGCGGCAGGTAGCCTAGTGGTTGGAGTGTAGAGGCGGCAGGTAGCCTAGTGGTTGGAGTGTAGAGGCGGCAGGTAGCCTAGTGGTTGGAGCGTTGGGCAAGTAACCGAAAGGTTGCTGGATCGAATCCCCGAGCTGACAAGGTAAAAATCTGTCATTCTGCCCCCTGAACAAGGCAGTTAACCCACTGTTCCCCGGTAGACCGTCATTATAAATAAGACTTTGTTCTTAATAACTGACTAGTTAAATAAAGGATAAATAAATACATCTGCCCGTTTCTATATTGAAAGTCAACAGTGTTTTTCTGCTTCAATAGAGAGATCAGGGTCAAGTAACTCTAGTTATTCATCACACAAAATACATTTAAGCAACACATTCGGCAGAAAAGAGATTTTAATCAGATGACAAAAGTGCAACACTATTTGGCTGACAGCCACACGTAAGTAAATTAGCTTACAATGAAAGATCCAGGTATTGGCCATCAGATTTCCAACGTTCTCCATTGAAAGAATGTAGCCAGGTACATTTCCTAATGTATTGTTAAAAATTAATCTTGCCTTTTAACTTTCTAAAACTACTGGTAATAAAGTAACCATTGCCCGTTCCTCTCTGCTATCAGTCAGAGCGCTGTCTGCTGATTGAACGCAGGGACTTGATTACAAAAACAAAACAAAAAGCAAAGATTTCTCATCTGAGTAGAGAAGTGCAACTGAAGCACATAATTAGTCTGAAGCCGAGCAGAAATTCCAATAAGAACCATTTTAGATCTGCGGTTACAAAACGTAGCAAAGATATTTCTTCTGCGTTTCATTATATTTATTTATCCCCCCCCCACCCCCCCCAGTGTAGACCCCTGGGTCCAATCTGACCTGACTACATATTTAGATATTATGGTTATTATAAAACCCATCAGTGATCCTAATGAACTAGTACAGTCACATCCCAACTCTACCACTTCAGGACAGCTAGGCTGTAGTCTTCTTCTGATGGTTGTTACAAGATAATCACTGGCAGTGTAAATTAATACTAACATGAACAACAAACATTAGGGATGATTTGCTTGTCTTAGAGAGAGAAAGAGAATAAGAGGGAGAGAGAGAGGGAGAGAGAGAGAGAGAAAAAGAGGGAGAGAGAGAGAATACAAGGGAGAGACAGAGACAAAGAGAGAGAGAGAGAGAGAGAGAGAGAGAGAGAGAGAGAGAGAGAGAGAGAGAGAGAGAGAGAGAGAGAGAGAGAGAGAGAGAGAGAGAGAGAGAGAGAGAGAGAGAGAGAGAGAGAGAGAGAGAGAGAGAGAGAGAGAGAGAGAGCGAGAGAGGGAGAGAGAGACAGAGAGAGAGAGAGAGAGAGAGAGAGAGAGAGAGAGAGAGAGAGAGAGAGAGAGAGAGAGAGAGAGAGACAGAGAGAGAGAGAGAGAGAGAGAGAGAGAGAGAGAGAGAGAGAGAGAGAGAGAGAGAGAGAGAGAGACAGAGAGAGAGAGAGAGAGAGAGAGAGAGAGAGAGAGAGAGAGAGAGAGAGAGAGACAGAGAGAGAGAGAGAGAGAGAGAGACAGAGAGAGAGAGAGAGAGAGAGAGAGAGAGAGAGAGAGAGAGAGAGAGAGAGAGAGAGAGAGAGAGAGAGACAGAGAGAGAGAGAGAGAGAGAGAGAGAGAGAGAGAGAGAGAGAGACAGAGAGAGAGAGAGAGAGAGAGAGAGAGAGAGAGAGAGAGAGAGAGAGAGAGAGAGAGAGAGAGAGAGAGAGGGAGAGAGAGACAGAGAGAGAGAGAGAGAGAGAGAGAGAGAGAGAGAGAGAGAGAGAGAGAGAGAGAGAGAGAGAGAGAGAGAGAGAGAGAGAGAGAGAGAGAGACAGAGAGAGAGAGAGAGAGAGAGAGAGAGAGAGAGAGACAGAGAGAGAGAGAGAGAGAGAGAGAGAGAGAGAGAGAGAGAGAGAGAGAGAGAGAGAGAGAGAGAGAGCTCTCTGAGCTGTTGGGACAGTTGTTGTTATTACTAGATCAGTGCGTCTGGTTGGGAGCTGGGAGGTTAAAGAGACAGAGGCAGGACAACAATAATAGTCTTTAACATGATTTTTGAATGACTACCTCATGTCTGTACCCAACACATACAATTATATTTAAGGTTCCTCAGTCAAGCAGTGAATTTCAAACACAGATTCAACCACAAAGACCAGGGAGGTTTTACAATGCCTCGCAAAGAAGGGCACCTATTGGTAGATGGGTCAACATTTTAAAAAGCAGACATTGAATATCCTGTTGAGCATGGTCACTACAAAGATCACTACAGTCACTACAAAGATACAGGCATCCTTCCTAACTTAGTTGCCAGAGAGGAAGGACGTAATTTTAAAGTTACAGAGTTTAATGGCTTTGATAGGAGAATACAAAGTGTTATGTTTGAGGCAAATCCAACACAAAACATCACTGAGTACCACTCTTCATATTTCCAAGCATGGTGGTGGCTGCATCATGTTATGGGTATGCTTGTCATCGGCAAGGACTAAGAATAAGTCAAGGGGTACGAATACTTTCTGAAGGCTCTGTATGTATGTCCATCCACATCATGAAACACACACACACACACACACACACACACACACACACACACACACACACACACACACACACACACACACACACACACACACACACACACACACACACACACACACACAAAAAATCTAAAGATGATGTACTCCAAGGCTCTTCCTCACCAGTAAACACCCAGACAATCTATTTAAGGAAATATTCAAAACCAACAACAACTTTCAAATTCATTTCCCCAATGAATACAGCAATTAAGCTATTTTAACTATGGTAATATTCAGAATAAACCTCACGCCCTCCGCCAACACATGCACACTCACACACACATGTACACACACGTACACGTACAGACACACACACACATACCAAATATCTAATATAGAAACACGAGAGAGCGGAGGTTGGTGTTGGTGTTTGATATGTAAATGAGGCATGTAGATTTAACCTAAACTAACCCCTGAGAAATATAACTAAATTAGTGACAGTTTAAATAGCCATTTAAATAATATAATTCACATCACATCTATTCCACCATTCAACGTTATTCCCATAACTGCTTTTAGGATCAACATGTTCTGGTGTCAGAATTAATCCAAACATTATCCAACTTGAATAAAGGCTTGGAGGTAAGGACGACAGCAGTGGTGTAGCCAACGGGAGAGAAAGGATGACAGCAGAGGTGTAGCCAACGGGAGAGAAAGGATGACAGCAGTGTAGCCAACGGGAGAGAAAGGATGACAGCAGTGTAGCCAACGGGAGAGAAAGGATGACAGCAGTGGTGTTCCAACGGGAGAGAAAGGATGACAGCAGTGGTGTTCCAACGGGAGAGAAAGGACGACAGCAGTGTAGCCAACGGGAGAGAAAGGATGACAGCAGTGGTGTTCCAACGGGAGAGAAAGGATGACAGCAGTGTAGCCAACGGGAGAGAAAGGATGACAGCAGTGGTGTCGCCAACGGGAGAGGAAGGACGACAGCAGTGGTGTTCCAACGGGAGAGGAAGGATGACAGCAGTGGTGTAGCCAACGGGAGAGGAAGGATGACAGCAGTGGTGTAGCCAACGGGAGAGGAAGGACGACAGCAGTGGTGTTCCAACGGGAGAGGAAGGATGACAGCCGTGGTGTAGCCAACGGGAGAGGAAGGATGACAGCAGTGGTGTAGCCAACGGGAGAGGAAGGACGACAGCAGTGGTGTTCCAACGGGAGAGGAAGGATGACAGCAGTGGTGTAGCCAACGGGAGAGGAAGGATGACAGCAGTGGTGTTCCAACGGGAGAGGAAGGATGACAGCAGTGGTGTAGCCAACGGGAGAGGAAGGATGACAGCAGTGGTGTAGCCAACGGGAGAGGAAGGATGACAGCAGTGGTGTCGCCAACGGGAGAGAAAGGACGACAGCAGTGGTGTAGCCAACGGGAGAGAAAGGATGACAGCAGTAGTGTAGCCAACGGGAGAGGAAGGATGACAGCAGTGTAGCCAACGAGAGAGAAAGGACGACAGCAGTGGTGTAGCCAACGGGAGAGAAAGGACGACAGCAGTGGTGTTCAAATGGGAGAGGAAGGATGACAGCAGTGTAGCCAACGGGAGAGGAAGGACGACAGCAGTGTAGCCAACAGGAGAGGAAGGATGACAGCAGTGGTGTAGCCAACAGGAGAGGAAGGATGACAGCAGTGGTGTAGCCAACGGGAGAGGAAGGATGACAGCAGTGTAGCCAACGGGAGAGGAAGGATGACAGCAATGGTGTAGCCAACGGGAGAGGAAGGATGACAGCAGTGTAGCCAACGGGAGAGGAAGGATGACAGCAGTGTAGCCAACGGGGAGGAAGGATGACAGCAGTGCTGTAGCCAATGGGAGAGGAAGGATGACAGCAGTGGTGTAGCCAACGGGAGAGAAAGGATGACAGCAGTGGTGTAGCCAACGGGAGAGAAAGGATGACAGCAGTGGTGTAGCCAACGGGAGAGAAAGGATGACAGCAGTGCTGTAGCCAACGGGAGAGGAAGGATGACATCAGTGGTGTAGCCTAGGGGCAATATAGATATCACTTATCATTGAGCACATGGATGTGAATCACACTGCTACTCTCTCATTTAGCTATTTGCGGTTTACGGATTGTGGTTGTTGTGGACCCAATAATGGTTGAATTGAAGAAGTTTAAGCTGCCTATCAATCATTGTTTTTGCGACCAGTGGACAACCAGTGAAAATGCACTCTTGAAATAGTGTGGATCCCAGCCTATGGAATAAAAGTTTGAGGGCGTTCCTCCCTTCTGAACTCATCCCGTGGTATTGTGCACCATACTGTAACAAGTTCAATTTAAGAAGATCACCACTGATCGTACAACATTCATTTCTCACATGAAAACAGCACTTTACGGTAGTGCTCAAAGCATGCCATTCAAATGTCCATTTTAAAACTAGAGGAGCAGCCATTTTAATTAGTAAGAACATACCGTTCGCAATGTCAAGTGTAGAGGCAGACACAGCAGGCCATTTCCTTATTGTAGTAGGACGACTGTTATCTTAGCTGACATTTATGCATCGAATTGGGACAACAGTTCATTCTTCACAAACGTGTTTTCTCGATTGCCAAATATGAATACACACCACCCGATACTAGGTGGTGATCTGAATTGTGTCACCCGATCTGGATGGTGGCTCTCCTAGGGTATGATCTTCATCAAAGACAGTCCTCACAATTCAGCTATTTCTTCAGACATATGGCATATCTGATGTGTGACATTTCTCCCACAGCCAGGGAGGAATATTTTTATCACCAGTTCATAAGACCTTCTCACGTATGGACTACTTTTTCCTAGTCAATATATTTCTGAAACTTATCACGGAGTGTGATTACCAAGCTGTAGTCATTTCCGATCATTCTCCTTTTACTATGAAACTACTTATACCAAATTCACAGCCTAATTATCCCCCTTGGTGTCTTAACTCACTACTGCTATCAGAAGACACCCTTGGTGGTTTAACTCACTACTGCTATCAGAAGAAACCCTTGGTGTCTTAACTCACTACTGCTATCAGAAGATACCCTTGGTGTCTTAACTCACTACTGCTATCAGAAGAAACCCTTGGTGTCTTAACTCACTACTGCTATCAGAAGATACCCTTGGTGTCTTAACTCACTACTGCTATCAGAAGAAACCCTTGGTGTCTTAACTCACTACTGCTATCAGCAGAAACCCTTGGTGTCTTAACTCACTACTGCTATCAGAAGAAACCCTTGGTGTCTTAACTCACTACTGCTATCAGAAGAAACCCTTGGTGTCTTAACTCACTACTGCTATCAGCAGAAACCCTTGGTGTCTTAACTCACTACTGCTATCAGCAGAAACCCTTGGTGTCTTAACTCACTACTGCTATCAGAAGAAACCCTTGGTGTCTTAACTCACTACTGCTATCAGCAGAAACCCTTGGTGTCTTAACTCACTACTGCGATCAGAAGACACCCTTGGTGTCTTAACTCACTACTGCTATCAGAAGAAACCCTTGGTGTCTTAACTCACTACTGCTATCAGCAGAAACCCTTGTTGTCTTAACTCACTACTGCTATCAGAAGAAACCCTTGTTGTCTTAACTCACTACTGTTATCAGAAGACACCCTTGGTGGTTTAACTCACTACTGCTATCAGAAGACACCCTCGGTGGTTTAACTCACTACTGCTATCAGAAGATACCCTTGGTGTCTTAACTCACTACTGCTATCAGAAGAAACCCTTGGTGTCTTAACTCACTACTGTTATCAGAAGACACCCTTGGTGGTTTAACTCACTACTGCTATCAGAAGACACCCTTGGTGGTTTAACTCACTACTGCTATCAGAAGAAACCCTTGGTGTCTTTAACTCACTACTGTTATCAGAAGAAACCCTTGGTGTCTTAACTCACTACTGCTATCAGAAGAAACCCTTGGTCTCTTAACTCACTACTGCTATCAGAAGAAACCCTTGGTCTCTTAACTCACTACTGCTATCAGAAGAAACCCTCGGTGTCTTCATATCATCTCAGATTGAGATGTTTCTTAATCAAACCCCTGGAAGGTCTCCTACAACAGTATGGGAATCAATGAAGGCTTATCTAAAGGGCCAAATTATGTCGTATAAAGGAAGTGCAATATTCAACTCCTTGGGGAATTTACAAATAAAATCTGGGATTTGGTTATGGCATATTCACACTCTTCATCTGCAGACCAACTAAAACAAAGTTTGATCTTCTTTCAACTCAACTAACTGAAAATCGTATTTGTAAATCTCGATACCAAAATAATGGACATCAAGGGGAAACGTTAGCACGTTAAAATCAAACCATACCTGAGATAACTGAGGAGCACGTTGAAATCAAACCATACCTGAGATAACTGAGGAGCACGTTTAAATCAAACCATACCTGAGATAACTGAGGAGCACGTTTAAATCAAACCACACCTGAGATAATAACTGAGGAGCACGTTTAAATCAAACCATACCTGAGATAACTGAGGAGCACGTTTAAATCAAACCACACCTGAGATAACTGAGGAGCACGTTTAAATCAAACCATACCTGAGATAACTGAGGAGCACGTTTAAATCAAACCACACCTGAGATAACTGAGGAGCACGTTTAAATCAAACCACACCTGAGATAACTGAGGAGCACGTTTAAATCAAACCATACCTGAGATAACTGAGGAGCACGTTTAAATCAAACCACACCTGAGATAACTGAGGAACACATTTAAATCAAACCATACCTGAGATAACTGAGGAACACATTTAAATCAAACCATACCTGAGATAACTGAGGAGCACGTTTAAATCAAACCATACCTGAGATAACTGACGAGCTGGGTAACAAATGTATTGATGATTTAGAGATCAATGCTACCTTACTCCACACCTTCTTTGAGAACATAGATATTCCTACAGTTGAACCTTGATAATCCCTCGTCATCTGACAGTGCAGAGATATTATTATCACTTGATGCTGAGAAGGCATTTGATCGTGTGGAGTGGGATTATACTGTCAAACAATATGCTTTTGAGGCCTCCCGGGTGGCGCAGTGGTCTAGGGCACTGCATCGCAGCGCTAGCTGTGCCACCAGAGTCTCTGGGTTCGCGCCCAGGCACAAGCATATCACTGCACTGTTGGAGGTAGAAACACAAGCATATCACACCACTGTTGGAGGTAGAAACACAAGCATATCACTGCACTGTAGGAGGTAGAAACACAAGCATATCACTGCACTGTTGGAGGTAGAAACACAAGCATATCACTGCACTGTTGGAGGTAGAAACACAAGCATATCACTGCACTGTTGGAGGTAGAAACACAAGCATATCACTGCACTGTTGGAGGTAGAAACACAAGCATATCACTGTACTGTAGGAGGTAGAAACACAAGCATATCACTGCACTGTTGGAGGTAGAAACACAAGCATATCACTGTACTTTTGGAGGTAGAAACACAAGCATATCACTGTACTGTTGGAGGTAGAAACACAAGCATATCACTGCACTGTTGGAGGTAGAAACACAAGCATATCACTGCACTGTTGGAGGTAGAAACACAAGCATATCACTGCACTGTTGGAGGTAGAAACACAAGCATATCACTGCACTGTAGGAGGTAGAAACACAAGCATATCACTGTACTGTTGGAGGTAGAAACACAAGCATATCACTGCACTGTTGGAGGTAGAAACACAAGCATATCACTGTACTGTTGGAGGTAGAAACACAAGCATATCACTGCACTGTTGGAGGTAGAAACACAAGCATATCACTGCACTGTAGGAGGTAGAAACACAAGCATATCACTGTACTGTTGGAGGTAGAAACACAAGCATATCACTGTACTGTAGGAGGTAGAAACACAAGCATATCACTGCACTGTTGGAGGTAGAAACACAAGCATATCACTGCACTGTTGGAGGTAGAAACACACGCATATCACTGCACTGTTGGAGGTAGAAACACAAGCATATCACTGGACTGTAGGAGGTAGAAACACAAGCATATCACTGCACTGTTGGAGGTAGAAACACAAGCATATCACTGTACTGTTGGAGGTAGAAACACAAGCATATCACTGTACTGTTGGAGGTAGAAACACAAGCATATCACTGCACTGTTGGAGGTAGAAACACAAGCATATCACTGTACTGTTGGAGGTAGAAACACAAGCATATCACTGTACTGTTGGAGGTAGAAACACAAGCATATCACTGCACTGTTGGAGGTAGAAACACAAGCATATCACTGCACTGTAGGAGGTAGAAACACAAGCATATCACTGCACTGTTGGAGGTAGAAACACAAGCATATCACTGCACTGTTGGAGGTAGAAACACAAGCATATCACTGCACTGTTGGAGGTAGAAACACAAGCATATCACTGCACTGTAGGAGGTAGAAACACAAGCATATCACTGCACTGTAGGAGGTAGAAACATAAGCATATCACTGCACTGTTGGAGGTAGAAACACAAGCATATCACTGCACTGTTGGAGGTAGAAACACAAGCATATCACTGCACTGTTGGAGGTAGAAACACAAGCATATCACTGTACTGTAGGAGGTAGAAACACAAGCATATCACTGGACTGTAGGAGGTAGAAACACAAGCATATCACTGTACTGTAGGAGGTAGAAACACAAGCATATCACTGGACTGTAGGAGGTAGAAACACAAGCATATCACTGCACTGTTGGAGGTAGAAACACAAGCATATCACTGCACTGTAGGAGGTAGAAACACAAGCATATCACTGCACTGTTGGAGGTAGAAACACAAGCATATCACTGCACTGTTGGAGGTGGAACACAAACCTACCCTTAGACTGTAGAACACAAACCTACCGTTAGACTGTAGAACACAACTCTACCCTTAGACTGTAGAACACAACCCTACCGTTAGACTGTAAAACACAACCCTACCGTTAGACTGTAAAACACAATGGAACACAACCCTACCGTTAGACTGTAAAACACAGTGAGACACAACCCTACCGTTAGACTGTAGAACACAACCCTACCGTTAGACTGTAGAACACAGTGGAACACAACCCTACCGTTAGACTGTAGAACACAACCCTACCGTTAGACTGTAGAACACACCCCTACCGTTAGACTGTAGAACCCAACCCTACCGTTAGACTGTAGAACACACCCCTACCGTTAGACTGTAGAACACAACCCTACCGTTAGACTGTAGAACACACCCCTACCGTTAGACTGTAGAACACAATGGAACACAACCCTACCGTTAGACTGTAGAACACACCCCTACCGTTAGACTGTAGAACACAACCCTACCGTTAGACTGTAGAACACACCCCTACCGTTAGACTGTAGAACACAACCCTACCGTTAGACTGTAGAACACAACCCTACCGTTAGACTGTAGAACACAACCCTACCGTTAGACTGTAGAACACAACCCTACCGTTAGACTGTAGAACACAACCCTACCGTTAGACTGTAGAACACAACCCTACCGTTAGACTGTAGAACACAACCCTACCGTTAGACTGTAGAACACACCCCTACCGTTAGACTGTAGAACACAACCCTACCGTTAGACTGTAGAACACAACCCTGCCGTTAGACTGTAAAACACAGTGGAACACAACCCTACCGTTAGACTGTAGAACACAACCCTACCGTTAGACTGTAGAACACAGTGGAACACAACCCTACCGTTAGACTGTAGAACACAACCCTACCGTTAGACTGTAGAACACACCCCTACCGTTAGACTGTAGAACCCAACCCTACCGTTAGACTGTAGAACACACCCCTACCGTTAGACTGTAGAACACAACCCTACCGTTAGACTGTAGAACACACCCCTACCGTTAGACTGTAGAACACAATGGAACACAACCCTACCGTTAGACTGTAGAACACACCCCTACCGTTAGACTGTAGAACACAACCCTACCGTTAGACTGTAGAACACACCCCTACCGTTAGACTGTAGAACACAACCCTACCGTTAGACTGTAGAACACAACCCTACCGTTAGACTGTAGAACACAACCCTACCGTTAGACTGTAGAACACAACCCTACCGTTAGACTGTAGAACACAACCCTACCGTTAGACTGTAGAACACAACCCTACCGTTAGACTGTAGAACACAACCCTACCGTTAGACTGTAGAACACACCCCTACCGTTAGACTGTAGAACACAACCCTACCGTTAGACTGTAGAACACAACCCTGCCGTTAGACTGTAAAACACAGTGGAACACAATCCTACCGTTAGAATGTAGAACACAGTGGGACAACAACCATTTACTGTAGGAGGAAGTTTTAAATGCGTTAAGGAACTAACAGATCTGAACAGGAAACCTCATCGTAAAATGAACTGTTGAAAACACATTAGAAAACGTTATTACATGTGATGACTTGCAGAATGTTATTCTAGACAACGCAGACCTGCCTTTCCTTGAATGTACCTGGTGAGTTACAGGAGGGGACAAAGAGACACCTCTACATCCGGCTGCCACCCTGAAGACATGCTACATCACTTTACAAAATATGGCACGCACCAAAGCCGCTAACGCCTGCCGACGTAACCAACGTAGCCAAACACTCAATTCTGGGGCACTCTAACATGCCAACAATCCTGCATCACACTTAGGCTCCGGCCCAAATGGCACCCTATTCACTAATATAGTATACTACATTTGAACAGAGCCCTATGGGCCCAGGTCAATATGTGTATATACTGTATATAGGGTATAAGATGCCATTTGGGACAAGTCACAGCCCATTGTCTCCCCTTCCTCCCTGCTCCAGCACCTGTGACCACCAGAGGAAACCCAGACGTACACTTCTAATCTATCACCTGTTTTTGGTGGTGACTTTACTTTGATTCTGAATTCACCACAGCCTGACAGTTAGTCATTCTAGTAGGGAGAGAGAGGTGATGGTTAGCATATCCTCTCTCAGTTCTCTCTCTCTCTTCTCTGTCTCTCTCTTCTCTGTCTCTCTGCTTCTCTGTCTCTCAGTTCTCTCTCTCTCTCTCTTCTCTCTCTCTTCTCTGTCTCTCTCTCTTCTCTGTCTCTCTGTTTCTCTCAATTCAATTCAATTCAATTCGCTTTATTGGCATGATGTAACAATGTACATATTAACAAAGCTCTCTCTCTCTCTCTCTCTGCCTCTCTCTGCCTCTCTCTGTCTCTCTCTCTGTCTCTCTGTCTCTCTGTCTCTCTGTCTCTCTCTCTCTCTCTCTCTGCCTCTCTCTGTCTCTCTCTCTCTCTCTCTCTGTCTCTCTGTCTCTCTCTCTGTCTCTCTGTCTCTCTCTCTCTCTGTCTCTCTGTCTCTCTCTCTGTCTCTCTGTCTCTCTGTCTCCCTCTCTCTCTCTCTCTCTCTCTCTCTCTCTATCTCTCTCTGCCTCTCTCTGTCTCTCTGTCTCTCTCTCTGTCTCTCTGTCTCTCTCTCTGTCTCTCTGTCTCTCTGTCTCTCTGTCTCTCTCTCTCTGCCTCTCTGCCTCTCTCTCAATTCAATTCAATTCAAGGGGCTTTATTGGCATGGGAAACATATGTTAACATTGCCAAAGCAAGTGAGGTAGATAATATACAAAAGTGAAATAAACAATAAAAATTAACAGTAAACATTACACATACAGAAGTTTCAAAACAATAAAGACATTACAAATGTCATATTATATATATATATATATATATACAGTGTTGTAACAATGTACAAATGGTTAAAGTACACAAGGGATAAAAAAATAAATAAACATAAATATGGGTTGTATTTACAATGGTGTTTGTTCTTCACTGGTTGCCCTTTTCTTGTGGCAACAGGTCACACATCTTGCTGCTGTGATGGAACACTGTGGAATTTCACCCAGTAGATATGGGAGTTTATCAAAATTGGATTTGTTTTTTAATTCTTTGTGGATCTGTGTGATCTGAGGGAAATATGTGTCTCTAATATGGTCATACATTTAGCAGGAGGTTAGGAAGTGCAGCTCAGTTTCCACCTCATTTTGTGGGCAGTGAGCACATAGCCTGTCTTCTCTTGAGAGCCAGGTCTGCCTACGGCGGCCTTTCTCAATAGCAAGGCTATGCTCACTGAGTCTGTACATAGTCAAAGCTTTCCTTAAGTTTGGGTCAGTCACAGTCACACAATCAGTCACACAATCTCTCTCTCTCTGTCTCTGTCTCTGTCTCTGTCTCTCTCTCTCTCTCTCTCTCTCTCTCTCTCTCTCTCTCTCTCTCTCTCTCTCTCTCTCTCTCTCTCTCTCTCTCTCTCTCTCTCTCTCTCTCTCTCTCTCTCTCTCTCTCTCTCTCTCTCTCTCTCTCTCTCTCTCTCTCTCTCTCTCTCTCTCTCTCTCTCTCTCTCTCTCTCATGAACCAACCAAATAATCAACCTTCGCCCCCCCCGGGTATTCAACACAACCATCAGCCACCAATCACACAGTAGTACACAGCTAGTGCTCTCTCTCTCTCTCTCTCTCTCTCTCTCTCTCTCTCTCTCTCTCTCTCTCTCTCTCTCTCTCTCTCTCTCTCTCTCTCTCTCTCTCTCTCTCTCTCTCTCTCTCTCTCTCTCTCTCTCTCTCTCTCTCTCTCTCTCTCTCTCTCTCTCTCTCTCTCTCTCTCTCTCTCTCTCTCTCTCTCTCTCTCTCTCTCTCTCTCTCTCTCATGAACCAACCAAATAATCAACCTTCGCCCCCCCCGGGTATTCAACACAACCATCAGCCACCAATCACACAGTAGTACACAGCTAGGGATTACATTAACACCACCAATCACACAGTAGTACACAGCTAGTGATTACATTAACACCACCAATCACACAGCAGTACACAGCTAGTGATTACATTAACCCTACCAACCATCCAATCCAGTACACAGCTAGTGATTCCATGAACACTACCAACCATCCAATCCAGTACACTACTATGCCCAGACCAACTCCGTGTCATGTGTTTATCTCTCTCTCTACTAAGAACACAGGCTTACAATCTGGCCAGCAGCTAGAGCTTCTCCCGGTAATTACTGCAGTCTGGGATACATCTGAGATTTCACCCTTTCCCTATAGAGTTCCCTACCAGGGTCCATACAGTCCTATAGACCAGGGTCCATACAGTCATATAGACCAGGGTCCATACAGTCATATAGACCAGGGTCCATACAGTCCTATAGACCAGGGTCCATACAGTCATATAGACCAGGGTCCACACAGTCCTATAGACCAGGGTCCATACAGTCCTATAGACCAGGGTCCATACAGTCCTATAGACCAGGGTCCATGCAGTCATATAGACCAGGGTCCATACAGTCCTATAGACCAGGGTCCATACAGTCCTATAGACCAGGGTCCATACAGTCATATAGACCAGGGTCCATACAGTCATATAGACCAGGGTCCATACAGTCATATAGACCAGGGTCCATACAGTCCTATAGACCAGGGTCCATACAGTCCTATAGACCAGGGTCCATACAGTCCTATAGACCAGGGTCCATACAGTCCTATAGACCAGGGTCCATACAGTCCTATAGACCAGGGTCCATACAGTCCTATAGACTAGGGTCCATACAGTCCTATAGACCAGGGTCCATACAGTCCTATAGACTAGGGTCCATACAGTCCTATAGACCAGGGTCCATACAGTCATATAGACCAGGGTCCATACAGTCATATAGACCAGGGTCCATATTTGGGACGCAGACCTAGTAATTACAAAGGTCTAATAGCCTGGAAGGAAGGGCAGTAGCCTGGTCCTGGTCCAATCACAAAAGGGCCTTGACTAGTTCCTTACTACTTCCTGTTATTATAGAATTGTATCGTCGGGGGCAACTAAAATTAGAACATCTGGCTGAAGCGAAGGAAGTTTTTCTTCTACAACCAATCAGTGGTTGTCCTGCTCTAGAAGCCTGACGCCATACTCTGTCTGAACTTTGGACTTCTTCTCTTGTTGTCTTCTCTTGTTGTCTTCTCTTGCTGTCTTCTCATGCTGTCTTCTCTTGTTGTCTTCTCTTGTTGTCTTCTCTTGTTGTCTTCTCTTGTTGTCTTCTCTTGTTGTCTTCTTTTGTTGTCTTCTCTTGTTGTCTTCTTTTGCTGTCTTCTCTTGTTGTCTTCTTTTGTTGTCTTCTCTTGTTTGTCTTCTCTTGTTGTCTTCTCTTGTTGTCTTCTCTTGTGTTTGTTTTCATTTCTCTTTTGTACATATATATTTTTTTTTACATAAAAGGAGAAAAGCAAATAACAGATTGGCAAGCTAATGGTACGTCAGAAGAAGAGAGGGAGAAAGTGAGAGAGGGGAGAGAGAAGAATAACACAAACTTCTGATAGGGAGGGAGAGAAAGATTTAAAAAAAAAATACTATTAGCAAGTTCAAACACAGCTTTACTGAAATGAATGGCTTTCGGTTTTAAAGACAGAAGTGCAGATGGCAGTCTTAAAAAGGCAGATTATGGATATTAAAAAGAGAGAGGCATTTTCTCCAGTAGAAGAATTAAACGCTGGAGTGATTCTTTTGACAACGTTCATTAATTCAGATGTGGTCTATGTGAAGCCGTGCCAACGTGGGCTTAGATCTCCCAACACAATCACAACAAAACCCTCTGTACCCCTATGTGGGTAAGCAGAACAACACACCAAACACACTCTGATAGGACAACACTCCGACAGTGTAGACGATGAAGGCATGGCCACTGGGCATAGTGGTTTTGAAAATGGGCTTGAAGTTTAAGAAATGATTCCGGGCAGCAGATTGTATGTTTTTTATTAACGTGTTTGTGGATAAAGTGAGTGAGTGAGTGAGTGAGTAAGTGAGTAAGTGAGTGAGTGAGTGAGTGAGTGAGTGAGTGAGTGAGTGAGTGAGTGAGTGAGTGAGTGAGTGAGTGAGTGAGTGAGTGAGTGAGTGAGTGAGTGAGTGACTGAGTAAGTGACTGAGTGACTGAGTGAGTGACTGAGTGAGTGACTGAGTGAGTGAGTGAGTGACTGTGTGAGTGACTGAGTGACTGATAGGTAGGCAACAATGTGTTTTATACACTAAAATCAGTTTTGAGAGACAGAGCTCAGGTTGAAAAGAGGATTGTTAACATCATGAGTTCTCAATGAGGGTTAGATAGTGGCTTTAACAGCATGAGTTCTCAATGAGGGTTAGATAGTGGCTTTAACAGCATGAGTTCTCAATGAGGGTTAGATAGTGGCTGTAACAGCATGAGTTCTCAATGAGGGTTAGATAGTGGCTTTAACAGCATGAGTTCTCAATGAGGGTTAGATAGTGGCTTTAACAGCATGAGTTCTCAATGAGGGTTAGATAGTGGCTGTAACAGCATGAGTTCTCAATGAGGGTTAGATAGTGGCTGTAACAGCATGAGTTCTCAATGAGGGTTAGATAGTGGCTTTAACAGCATGAGTTCTCAATGAGGGTTAGATAGTGGCTTTAACAGCATGAGTTCTCAATGAGGGTTAGGTAGTGGCTGTATCTGCTCTGCTTCCAATAGCAGATAACACCTCTTCACTTCTGGTGACACAACACACTGCACTTTTAAAACCGCTAGCTGTCCTTTGGAAGCTAACCACCATCTTTTCATTCATCACTGATTGTTATTGTAATTTGTGAATTCATAAATATGATGTTTTGGAAGAATGAGACTTTTTTTTGTCTTTTTATTTAAAGAGTAATAAGTAAAGTAGATAGATACAAGTTTAACGTGGATTAACAAAAGACTCGAGGAGAACTGTAGGTAAATTCACTGTTTGTCTGGGCGGGTCTCAGGCAGAAAGAGCTGATTACTCGCCATCCGAGTCTCGGTAGATTTCGAGTCGACAATTCAATTAAACCAGCGAGCTCCCTCTGGATCTTACCATTGTTCTGATGGGGTAGCATGCCTCCCTATCTATCCACAGCTAGAAAACAACCTCGACCAGGGACTACAAAACGTTTAGAAGAGGATTCTTTTGGAGTCGGTTAAGAAGTTGTCCTGGCAAGAGAGACGAAGAGACAACACAAGAACACAACGTAACTTTATATCGGCTGGTGTTGAAGCTGGCTGGTGTTGAAGCTGGCTAGTATTGAAGCTGGCTAGCGTTGAAGCTGGCTAGTATTGAAGCTGGCTAGTATTGAAGCTGGCTGGTGTTGAAGCTGGCTAGCATTGAAGCTGGCTAGCATTGAAGCTGGCTGGTGTTGAAGCTGGCTAGCATTGAAGCTGGCTATTATTGAAGATGGCTGGTGTTGAAGCTGGCTGGTGTTGAAGCTGGCTAGCATTGAAGCTGGCTAGCATTGAAGCTGGCTAGTATTGAAGCTGGCTAGCATTGAAGCTGGCTAGTATTGAAGCTGGCTGGTGTTGAAGCTGGCTGGTGTTGAAGCTGGCTGGTGTTGAAGCTGGCTAGTATTGAAGCTGGCTAGTATTGAAGCTGGCTAGCATTGAAGCTGGCTAGTATTGAAGCTGGCTGGTGTTGAAGCTGGCTAGCATTGAAGCTGGCTAGCATTGAAGCTGGCTGGTGTTGAAGCTGGCTAGCATTGAAGCTGGCTAGTATTGAAGCTGGCTAGTATTGAAGCTGGCTAGCATTGAAGCTGGCTAGTATTGAAGCTGGCTGGTGTTGAAGCTTAGAGTATTCTACTCTTCAGAAAATCACAGAACAATTTGTCATTTGTAAAATAAGCTTTTGAAAAATACTACCTGAGATCTGTAATTAATTAGGTGAATAAAACAACAAAACAACCCGATCTCAGGGACTACTATTCCACACTGAAGGCTGACCAAATGAGAGAGAGACTGTTATGTTGCCCCCGTCACATGAAAGCCAGACTTGCTGGTCCCTTAGAAACCGCTGATTTAGCAGACACTCTTACACACAGCAATTGCCTTGCTCAAGGGCACAGATTTATCACCTGGTCGGGTCAGGGATTCAAACCAGTGATCGGTTACTGGCCCAACGCTCTTAATCACTAGGCTACCTGCCACCCTGGATCCAGTTTTACATATCAGTCCTTCTGTTACTGCCCAGTCTACATTATGTTTACTACTCAGTGACGTGTGACCCCAGGTAGTCTACATTATGTTTACTACTCAGTGACATGTGACCCCAGGTAGTCTACATTATGTTTACTACTCAGTGACATGTGACCCCAGGTAGTCTACATTATGTTTACTACCCAGTGACATATGACCCCAGGTAGTCTACATTATGTTTACTACTCAGTGACGTGTGACCCCAGGTAGTCTACATTATGTTTACTACCCAGTGACATATGACCCCAGGTAGTCTACATTATGTTTACTACTCAGTGACATGTGACCCCAGGTAGTCTACATTATGTTTACTACCCAGTGACATGTGACCCCAGGTAGTCTACATTATGTTTACTACTCAGTGACATGTGACCCCAGGTAGTCTACATTATGTTTACTACTCAGTGACATGTGACGCCAGGTAGTCTACATTATGTTTACTACTCAGTGACGTGTGACCCCAGGTAGTCTACATTATGTTTACTACTCAGTGACATGTGACCCCAGGTAGTCTACATTATGTTTACTACCCAGTGACATATGACCCCAGGTAGTCTACATTATGTTTACTACTCAGTGACATGTGACCCCAGGTAGTCTACATTATGTTTACTACCCAGTGACATGTGACCCCAGGTAGTCTACATTATGTTTACTACTCAGTGACATGTGACCCCAGGTAGTCTACATTATGTTTACTACCCAGTGACATGTGACCCCAGGTAGTCTACATTATGTTTACTACCCAGTGACATGTGACCCCAGGTAGTCTACATTATGTTTACTACTCAGTGACATGTGACCCCAGGTAGTCTACATTATGTTTACTACCCAGTGACATATGACCCCAGGTAGTCTACATTATGTTTACTACCCAGTGACATGTGACCCCAGGTAGTCTACATTATGTTTACTACCCAGTGACATGTGACCCCAGGTAGTCTACATTATGTTTACTACCCAGTGACATATGACCCCAGGTAGTCTACATGAGCGAATCAGGTCGACTATGTCAAAACATTAGTAGAGATAGGCCCACGTTATGTTATACAAGTCTTGTTGTTGTCAACTAAAGGATATGGAAAAGAACTTCCGTTGAAAACAACCAACTTAAATAATACTGGTTTTCCTTTTTCCTGTTTTCCAAAGCGCTGGGGACTTCCACAATTTAATCTTTTGATGGAAAAAGCCTAAGGAGGTCAAACAATAACTTACTTCTATGGTTCATGTAATCACGTCCTGTCTGGTAAACATGAGAACACGCTAGTGTCATTTTCATTCCACTCAGCCAAGTTGTACTGTACAAGCCTGCTGACACATATACCATAGATGCTGGAACTGTGCTTGAAAGTACAGTGTGAAATCTAATATATATATATATTTATCTATTTATCTTACTGTTGGTAAAAGTGGAGGATCATCAAGTTAAACGTTGTCTCGTACAACCTAAGCGTTCCACATGAAGCAGGCCTTAACCTAGTGCGGTGTAGCCTTCGCAGCACACACAGAGTCTGTCTAATGAGAGGCTTACTGATCTCCTGGCACTGGTGCAAAGCAATCCTAACATGGCTGAGTCTCCATCTCCCTCTCTTCCTTGTATCACTCCATCTCCCTCTCTTCCTTGTATCACTCCATCTCCCTCTGTCCACTCTCTTCCTTGTATCACTCCATCTCCCTCTCTTCCTTGTATCACTCCATCCCCCTCTCTTCCTTGTATCACTCCATCCCCCTCTCTTCCTTGTATCACTCCATCCCCCTCTCTTCCTTGTATCACTCCATCTCCCTCTCTTCCTTGTATCACTCCATCTCCCTCTCTTCCTTGTATCACTCCATCTCCTTCTTTCCACTCTCTTCCTTGTATCACTCCATCTCCCTCTCTTCCTTGTATCACTCCATCTCCCTCTCTTCCTTGTATCACTCCATCTCCCTCTGTCCACTCTCTTCCTTGTATCACTCCATCTCCCTCTCTCCCTTGTATCACTCCATCTCCCTCTCTTCCTTGTATCACTCCATCTCCCTCTGTCCACTCTCTTCCTTGTATCACTCCATCTCCCTCTCTTCCTTGTATCACTCCATCTCCCTCTGTCCACTCTCTTCCTTGTATCACTCCATCTCCCTCTCTTCCTTGTATCACTCCATCTCCCTCTGTCCACTCTCTTCCTTCCTTTTTATAGCATAATATTATCAAGTATAAACACGACTGAGATGAAGGCATAGTATAGTCTATATAAATAATCCTTACAGTCATTCATTCATGTTTTTTGTTTTGTTTTTGCTAACATCTTCTCTTTGTGATGGGTAGGGCTGATGGGTAGGGCTGACGGTCATGGAATTGTGGTCAGCCAAATGACCGGGGTCACTGTTATAATCGCTCGAATAGCTGTTTCTCTTTTAGTTGTATATTTATCTTTAAAGATGCACATTGTCTCGTCTCATCCACTCCTGACTGCGTGTACTACTCCTACTACTACTACTGCTACTGCTACTGCTACTGCTACTGCTACTGCTACTGCTACTGCTACTACTACTGCTACTGCTTCTACTACTACTGCTGCTACTACTACTACTACTGCTGCTACTACTACTACTACTACTGCTACTACTGCTTCTACTACTACTGCTACTACTACTACTACTACTGCTGCTACTACTACTGCTACTGCTACTACTGCTACTGCTACTACTACTACTACTACTGCTGCTACTACTACTGCTACTACTACTACTACTACTGCTGCTACTACTACTGCTACTGCTACTACTGCTACTACTACTACTACTACTACTACTACTACTACTACTACTACTACTACTACTACTACTACTGCTACCACTACTACTACTACTACCACTACTGCTACTACTACTACTGCTACTACGACTACTACTACTACTACTACGACGACTACTACTACTACTACAACGACTACTACTACTACTACTACTACTACGACTACTACTACTACTACTACTACTACTACTACTACTACTACTACGACTACTACTACTACCACTACTACTACTACTACGACTACTACGACGACTACTACGACGACTACTACGACTACTACTACTACTACTACCACTACTACTACTACTACGACTACTACGACGACGACTACGACGACTACTACGACTACTACTACTACTACGACTACTACTACTACTACTACTACTACTACTACGACTACTACGACTACGACTACGACTACTACGACTACTACTACTACTACTACTACTACTACTACTACTGTTGCTGCTGCTGCGGGGGGCGTTGCCTAGGCAACCAAACACTAGTTTGCTACAACACCACAACACCGTGTTTGTTTCTGAAAGGAGCAACAAAGTTTCATTACGTGTGTAAAGAGTCCGTGTTACCCGAGTCCGTGTTACCCGAGTCCGTGTTACCCGAGTCCGTGTTACCCGAGTCCGTGTTACCCGAGAAAAATGGACTCAACTGACACAAATGCCCGCCCCTTCCTGTCGTCAGTTAACTGTTCCTTCCACACACAAAAAAAAAAATATATATATATATATACAGTGGGGAGAACAAGTATTTGATACACTGACGATTTTGCAGGTTTTCCTACTTACAAAGCATGTAGAGGTCTGTAATTTTTATCATAGGTACACTTCAACTATGAGAGACGGAATCTAAAACAAAAATCCAGAAAATCACATTGTATGATTTTTAAGTAATTAATTTGCATTTTATTGCATGACATAAGTATTTGATACATCAGAAAAGCAGAACTTAATATTTGGTACAGAAACCTTTGTTTGCAATTACAGAGATCATACGTTTCCTGTAGTTCTTGACTAGGTTTGCACACACTGCAGCAGGGATTTTGGCCCACTCCTCCCTACAGATCTTCTCCAGATCCTTCAGGTTTCGGGGCTGTCGCTGGGCAATACGGACTTTCAGCTCCCTCCAAAGATTTTCTATTGGGTTCAGGTCTGGAGACTGGCTAGGCCACTCCAGGACCTTGAGATGCTTCTTACGGAGCCACTCCTTAGTTGCCATGGCTGTGTGCTTCGTGTCGTTGTCATGCTGGAAGACCCAGCCACGACCCATCTTCAATGCTCTTACTGAGGGAAGGAGGTTGTTGGCCAAGATCTCGCGATACATGGCCCCATCCATCCTCCCCTCAATACGGTGCAGTCGTCCTGTCCCCTTTGCAGAAAAGCATCCCCAAAGAATGATGTTTCCACCTCCATGCTTCACGGTTGGGATGGTGTTCTTGGGGTTGTACTCATCCTTCTATTCCTCCAAACACGGCGAGTGGAGTTTAGAGCAAAAAGCTCTATTTTTGTATCATCAGACCACATGACCTTCTCCCATTCCTCCTCTGGATCATCCAGATGGTCATTGGCAAACTTCAGACGGGCCTGGACATGCGCTGGCTTGAGCAGGGGGACCTTGCGTGCGCTGCAGGATTTTAATCCATGACGGCGTAGTGTGTTACTAATGGTTTTCTTTGAGACTGTGGTCCCAGCTCTCTTCAGGTCATTGACCAGGTCCTGCCGTGTAGTTCTGGGCTGATCCCTCACATTCCTCATGATCATTGATGCCCCACGAGGTGAGATCTTGCATGGAGCCCCAGACCGAGGGTGATTGACCGTCATCTTGAACTTCTTCCATTTTCTAATAATTGTGCCAACAGTTGTTGCCTTCTCACCAAGCTGCTTGCCTATTGTCCTGTAGCCCATCCCAGCCTTGTACAGGTCTACAATTTATCCCTGATGTCCTTACACAGCTCTCTGGTCTTGGCCATTGTGGAGAGGTTGGAGTCTGTTTGATTGAGTGTGTGGACAGGTGTCTTTTATACAGGTAACGAGTTCAAACAGGTGCAGTTAATACAGGTAATGAGTGGAGAACAGGAGGGCTTCTTAAAGAAAAACTAACAGGTCTGTGAGAGCCGGAATTCTTACTGGTTGGTAGGTGATCAAATACTTATGTCATGCAATAAAATGCAAATTAATTACTTAAAAATCATACAATGTGATTTTCTGGATTTTTGTTTTAGATTCCGTCTCTCACAGTTGAAGTGTACCTATGATAAAAATGACAGACCTCTACATGCTTTGTAAGTAGGAAAACCTGCAAAATCAGCAGTGTATCAAATACTTGTTCTCCCCACTGTATATATGGTTTGAAGTTCTTCATTCATTATCGGTTACACAATTAAACGGTAATTGTGGCAGCCTACTGACGGGTACCTTCCTGTTCTTCACATCCTGCTCATTGCTAGTGGGGCAGCAGGTAGCCTAGTGGTTAGAGCGTTGGACTAGTAAACGTAAAAGTTGCAAGATCGAATCCCTGAGTTGACAAGGTAAAAATCTGTCGTTCTGCCCCTGAACAAGGCAGTTAACCCACTGTTCCTAGGCCGTCATTGTAAATAAGAATTTGTTCTTAACTGACTTGCCAAGTTAAATAAAGGTTAAAAAAATTATCATTTATAGTAATAGCCTTGTAGGTAAAAGCATTGATCATACACAAAGAACAGGCTGGTTTAATCAGGCTAGTCCAACAAACTCCTACGTGTTTTCAGTGAAATGGTAAACCACATTGAGATTGAGAGACGGTTTGTACTGATGTCACAGTACAGTGTTCCTGTATGTAGTCAGACATTAAAAAAACATAGCGTTCCCAAGAGGTGCACCTGCAAAGGAAGACATGATGACTGTCAGCTACAAAATAGCTACATTCTGGTGAGATGACAGAAGTGAAAGTGTAAAGTCACTAGTCTCAGGTGATTTCCAGGCTTCAAAATAGATTACCAAAGAATCAACCAAAGAATCAACCAAAGAATCAACCAAAGACTCAACCAAAGACTCAACCAAAGACTCAACCAAAGAATCAACCAAAGATCCAACCAAAGAATCAACCAAAGAATCAACCAAAGAATCAACCAAAGATCCAACCAAAGAATCAACCAAAGACTCAACCAAAGAATCAACCAAAGAATCAACCAAAGATCCAACCAAAGATCCAACCAAAGACTCAACCAAAGAATCAACCAAAGAATCAACCAAAGATCCAACCAAAGAATCAACCAAAGAATCAACCAAAGACTCAACCAAAGACTCAACCAAAGACTCAACCAAAGACTCAACCAAAGACTCAACCAAAGAATCAACCAAAGAATCAACCAAAGACTCAACCAAAGACTCAACCAAAGACTCAACCAAAGATCCAACCAAAGAATCAACCAAAGAATGAACTTGGCTATGTTCTTGTCTCATGGTATTTGCACTTACGACACATTGGTGCGGCTGGCTTCTGGGTTAAGCGGGTAGGTGTTAAGAAGCGCGGTTTGGCGGGTCATGTTTCGAGGAACCTAAACCCTTACTCTAAACCAGGTTTGTATCCTCTACCCAACCCTACTCCCTAGATCTAAACCCTAAACCAGGTTCGTATCCTCTACCCAACCCTACTCCCTAGATCTAAACCCTAAACCAGGTTCGTATCCTCTACCCAACCCTACTCCCTAGATCTAAACCCTAAACCAGGTTCGTATCCTCTACCCAACCCTACTTCCTAGATCTAAACCCTTAACCAGGTTTGTATCCTCTACCCAACCCTACTCCCTAGATCTAAACCCTTAACCAGGTTTGTATCCTCTACCCAACCCTACTTCCTAGATCTAAACCCTTAACCAGGTTCGTATCCTCTACCCAACCCTACTTCCTAGATCTAAACCCTAAACCAGGTTCGTATCCTCTACCCAACCCTACTCCCTAGATCTAAACCCTTAACCAGGTTCGTATCCTCTACCCAACCCTACTCCCTAGATCTAAACCCTTAACCAGGTTCGTATCCTCTACCCAACCCTACTTCCTAGATCTAAACCCTTAACCAGGTTCGTATCCTCTACCCAACCCTACTCCCTAGATCTAAACCCTTAACCAGGTTCGTATCCTCTACCCAACCCTACTCCCTAGATCTAAACCCTTAACCAGGTTCGTATCCTCTACCCAACCCTACTCCCTAGATCTAAACCCTTAACCAGGTTCGTATCCTCTACCCAACCCTACTCCCTAGATCTAAACCCTTAACCAGGTTCGTATCCTCTACCCAACCCTACTCCCTAGATCTAAACCCTTAACCAGGTTCGTATCCTCTACCCAACCCTACTCCCTAGATCTAAACCCTTAACCAGGTTCGTATCCTCTACCCAACCCTACTCCCTAGATCTAAACCCTTAACCAGGTTCGTATCCTCTACCCAACCCTACTCCCTAGATCTAAACCCTTAACCAGGTTCGTATCCTCTACCCAACCCTACTCCCTAGATCTAAACCCTTAACCAGGTTCGTATCCTCTACCCAACCCTACTCCCTAGATCTAAACCCTTAACCAGGTTCGTATCCTCTACCCAACCCTACTTCCTAGATCTAAACCCTTAACCAGGTTCGTATCCTCTACCCAACCCTACTCCCTAGATCTAAACCCTTAACCACGTTCGTATCCTCTACCCAACCCTACTTCCTAGATCTAAACCCTTAACCAGGTTTGTATCCTCTACCCAACCCTACTCCCTAGATCTAAACCCTTAACCAGGTTCGTATCCTCTACCCAACCCTACTCCCTAGATCTAAACCCTTAACCAGGTTCGTATCCTCTACCCAACCCTACTCCCTAGATCTAAACCCTTAACCAGGTTCGTATCCTCTACCCAACCCTACTCCATCTTCTTTTTATCTGTCCTATTTCATCTGGTCCTTTGACTTAAATGTTACTTTAATTGCTGAAATTGATTTTATGATTTTATGTAGTGTTCTTGCTTTTATGTAGTTCTGTCAATGTAAGATGTCCTTGAGAACCCTGAAAAGGCCTCTGCCAAGTCAAATATACTCTTGTTATTATCCTCAAATGCAGACTAGGATCATTTAGGGCCAAAGTAGTGGGATGGGATGGTGGTTCTGGGGGGTGGATAGTGTATACATGGTGGTCAATTAAACGTTTCCCCTGCAATCCACACTCCGACCTGCGAAAGGCAGAAATGCACAACACGGCATCTAGTCTGCAGGAAATTCACACGAAGAAGAAGTAGAAGAAGAAGCTGTGTTTCTGTAGCACACATGTAATTGCAGAGATTGCTAAACAAATTGCCACTGGATTGATGCAAATAATCACAATATCATGATGTCAGGTAGGCATACTTTGTAGTTAACATTTAATTGAAAAGGTTTTAGGGACAGCCTTTCCATCAGAAGATGGTTAGTATTATTAGCATCGTCGCTAACGGCTTCACAAAGTGTTGGACAAACACACAGACGGGCATTCCTGTTTTGCCTTTTTAGAATGTTGAATGAAAATACTAATCATTGATGCATTTCGTTAATGTCTTATGATAATCTTGGGCATATTAATTCATATTCCTACTAAGTTCAATCAAAAATATATATATATTGCTGAATTTCATTTAATGTCTGGATTACGTGAATCCGTCCGTGTTCTCAGCACCGTGGCTTTTATACGGCCCTAACAAGGGTCTAAAGTAGCTAGTAACTAGGTTGAACTAACACATACGAAATCAACAGGATCTTAAACAACAACTTCTTCCCGTTTGAATTTGGGGCAAACAAAACCCGTTCCCAACAATACTCCTTCTCGTGAAGTCTACCCTCATAATAAACCCTCCTACCATTGTTACTCTCGTTGTTGTGCCTTCAAAACTCCTCTCTACTTCCTCCACCGTTTGATCCGACAACAAATAATCAAGATTTTGGCCTTTTCAATTTACTGCACAATACAACAACAATAACACTGTATCTGCCCCCCTTTTTCCCTCAACAATCACTTAGTCTGCATCCCAAATGGCATCCTTATCTGGATATGACTTTTGACCAGGGACCACAGTGCTCTAGTCAACCGTAGTGCATTATATAAGGACTAAGGTGTCATTAGGGACGCAGGCTTGGTTACGGCGATGAACAAAGCAGCCGTGGGGAGTGACAACAACAGTAGAATAAGTAGTTATATAAACGGTATCCTCCCTGAGAGAGAGGTGCCCTTGGGCTAGAGGGATAGAGGAAGCGAGCGAAAGAAAGAGAGAGAGAGGGAGGGAGGGGAGGGGGAGAAAGTTGTGAGGCTAAGGTATTAGAAACCAAGAAAAACAAGGTGGCTGCCAAAAAAATCCTATATGGGCGTTCGTAGTGAGGGACGGTTTGAAGTGCCGCCGTCGTCACAAAATACACAAGCGCACACACACACAGACACACACACACAGACACACACACACACACACAAACACACACACACACACACACACACACACACACACACACACACACACACACACACACACACTAGCCCTGGTAATGAAGGCTGGTAATCCTACTGCTGGCAGGACGTTTCTTCACACAACAGCACCTCACATCTGGACTACTAACACACACACACACACTTGAAAGGGAAGTCCTTGAGCCAGGCAGCACAATAACAGAGCCGTTTACAGGCCTTGCACAGGTGCATGGGAAACCGCAGGTTTCTGTGTGCTAGCCATGTTATCCCCCTGCCTCTCACGCACATCAGTGTCCACTGATCTGGCAAGTGTTGGTGTTCCTCAAGGCTCTGCTCTGGGAACACTACTGTTCATACTAAATATTCTGTAACGTAACTCTTTACACTCATACAGCTATAAGTGCTATACTGTATATTTTACCAGGTAAATTGACTGAGAACACATTCTCATTTACAGCAAAGACCCGAGGAATAGTTATAGGAAGAACGACCCAATGAAAGGAATGACCCAATTGGAAGCTGGGGATGATTAGATGACCCAGATTGGGAATTTAGCCAGGACACCAGGGTTAACACCCTTACTCTTATGATAAGTGCCATGGGATCTATAGTGACCACAGAGAGTCAGGACACCCGTTTAACATCCCACCCGAAAGACAGCCACCCTACACAGAGCAATGTCCCCAATCACTGCCCTGGGGCATTGGGATAATTTTTGAAACCAGAGGAAAGAGTGCCTCCTATTGGCCCTCCAACACCACTTCCAGCAGCATCTGGTCTCCCATCCAGGGCTTCAGAGGGGAGCTAGCAGTGGTATGCAGGGTGGTATGCTGCATCCAGGGCTTCAGAGGGGAGCTAGTAGTGGTATGCAGGGTGGTATGCTGCATCCAGGGCTTCAGAGGGGAGCTAGCAGTGGTATGCAGGGTGGTATGCTGCATCCAGGGCTTCAGAGGGGAGCTAGTAGTGGTATGCAGGGTGGTATGCTGCATCCAGGGCTTCAGAGGGGAGCTAGCAGTGGTATGCAGGGTGGTATGTTGCATACAGGGCTTCAGAGGGGAGCTAGCAGTGGTATGCAGGGTGGTATGTTGCATACAGGGCTTCAGAGGGGAGCTAGCAGTGGTATGCAGGGTGGTATGTTGCATACAGGGTCTCCACTTCACAGTTCTGTTTTTTTGGGGGGTTTTGTCTAACAGCCGTTCTGAACTTGAGCATCCGCACGCGACAATAAATTGATTAGGTTTAAATTCGATTGTAATAGTCACAGTGTGGCAGATACAGTCGCAGGGTACAGTGGCATTCTTAAACTCCCGGCTCCAACAGTGCAAGTGTGAATGAAACAATAAATCTGACAAAATGTGGGAAAAAGTCAAGGGGTCTGAATACTTTCCGAAGGCACTGTACATATTTACTGCAAGTAACAATGATAAATGTCCATTGGGGTGGGGCAGGGTTATGAGGAAGTCCGGGGGGAGCAGATAACTGACTAATGGTGGGTATCCCCGCTAATTGGGAAACTTTTGCACATTTTTTTGTTGTCTGAGCGAGGGGAAATGCTGTAAAGATTAGACATTGAGGATTATAATAAATACCACAACCAAGCCAAACACCTGTGAGTTCAAATGTGCACTTCACATTTCCATATCATCAAACTGATGTCTTACACATTGTCCATGTTGATGATCACTACGGGTGATGTACAGTTACCAGATGACATGGTGTCATACCCTGGGTCGTTCTGAACAGAATGAGCCTGGTTGATGTACAGTTACGAGATGACATGGTGTCATACCCTGGGTCGTTCTGAACAGAATGAGCCTGGTTGATGTACAGTTACCAGATGACATGGTGTCATACCCTGGGTCGTTCTGAACAGAATGAGCCTGGTTGATGTACAGTTACCAGATGACATGGCGTCATACCCTGGGTCGTTCTGAACACAATGAGACGATGTTTGATGTACAGTTACCAGATGACATGGTGTCATACCCTGGGTCGTTCTGAACAGAATGTGTGTTGCATTGTGGGGAAGATTTACCACACACCTGAATGCATTCTTGACCCCTTCCTATTCGCCCCCAAAATGACGATCTGTTTCTCTGAATTGCCTTGTTGAAAGCCTAACACTGTAAGACTGTATTTTATAACTTAGCTAGTCATGTTGGCAATAGAACAAGCTTTCAAATGATGCCCACCTGACCCAGATTGTGATTTATAATGGACCGTTTTTTGGGATTGCGTCAACAACAAGAGTAATTGTGTAAAAGTGGGCAAGGCTGTGTTCTAAACAACTACATCACTTTGTGTTCTTGTTCTTCAGTAGAACAACAACAACAACAACAACTCAACAACAACAACAACAACAACAACAACAACAACTCAACAACAACAACAACTCAACAACAACAACAACAACAACTCAACAACAACAACAACTCAACAACAACAACAACTCAACAACAACAACA